>NW_025748824.1:0-22500 GCF_021184085.1 Oncorhynchus gorbuscha
GCTCTATGTAGAACTGTGGAATAGAGTTCCATGTAGTCATGGCTCTATGTAGTACTCTGGAATAGAGTTCCATGTAGTCATGGCTCTATGTAGAACTGTGGAATAGAGTTCCATGTAGTCATCACTCTATGTAGTACTGTGGAATAGAGTTCCATGTAGTCATGGCTCTATGTAGTACTGTGGAATAGAGTTCCATGTAGTCATGGCTCTATGTAGTACTGTGGAATATAGTTCCATGTAGTCATGGCTCTATGTAGAACTGTGGAATAGAGTTCCATGTAGTCATGGCTCTATGTAGTACTGTGGAATAGAGTTCCATGTTGTCATGGCAGTGTGTAGTACTGTGGAATAGAGTTCCATGTAGTCATGGCTCTATGTAGTACTGTGGAATAGAGTTCCATGTAGTCATGGCTCTATGTAGAACTGTGGAATAGAGTTCCATGTAGTCATGGCTCTATGTAGTACTGTGGAATAGAGTTCCATGTAGTCATGGCTCTATGTGGTACTGTGGAATAGAGTTCCATGTAGTCATGGCTCTATGTAGTACTGTGGAATAGAGTTCCATGTAGTCATGGCTCTATGTAGTACTGTAGAATAGAGTTCCATGTAGTCATGGCTCTATGTAGAACTTTGGAATAGAGTTCCATGTAGTCATGGCTCTATGTAGAACTGTGGAATAGAGTTCCATGTAGTCATGGCTCTATGGAGTACTGTGGAATAGAGTTCCATGTAGTCGTGGCTCTATGTAGAACTGTGGAATAGAGTTCCATGTAGTCGTGGCTCTATGTAGAACTGTGGAATAGAGTTCCATGTAGTCATGGCTCTATGTAGAACTTTGGAATAGAGTTCCATGTAGTCATGGCTCTATGTAGAACTTTGGAATAGAGTTCCATGTAGTCATGGCTCTATGTAGAACTGTGGCATAGAGTTCCATGTAGTCATGGCTCTATGTAGAACTGTGGAATAGAGTTCCATGTAGTCGTGGCTCTATGTAGAACTGTGTGCCTCCTATAGCCTGTTCTGGACTTGGGGACTGTGAAGAGACCTCTGGTGGCATGTCTTGTGGGTTATGCATAGTATTTAGGTTGCTAGTATTTTAAACAGACAGCTCGGTACATTCCGCTTGTCAACACCTCTAACAAAAACAAGTAGAGATGAAGTCAGTCTCTCTTCCAATTTGAGCCATGATAGATTGACATGCATGTCATTAATGTTAGTTCTCTGTGTACTTTTAAGGGCCAGCCGTGTTGCCCTGTTCTGAGCCAACATCTATTTTCCAAAGTCCCACTTTGTGGCATCTGACCACACTACTGTCCAGGTGCGATAAAACCAGCAGGTCCTACAGGCCCTATTCGTGTACCCTGGCGCCACATATAAGGCTTTATTATGGACATACTTCTCCCCATTTTAGCTACTGCTGTATCAGCATGTTTTGACCATGACAGTTTACAATCCAGAGTTACTCCAAGCAGTTTTAGTCACCTCAACTTGCTCAATTTCCACATGATTAATTTACGAGACATAGTTGAGGTTTAGGGTTTAGGGTGAATGATTTGTCCCAAATACAATGCTTTTAGTTTTGGAAATATTTAGGACCAGCTCATTCCCAGCTCATAAGTGTAGCTCTTTGTTTTGTGTTTTCAGTCGCTGTAGCAGGGGAGTGTAAAGCCAAAACACACACGTTTTCCCAGCAGCAGACGATGATCGATCTTGTCAAAAGTTGCACCGAAGTCTAACAAGACCACCAATCCTCAGTCATTTGTGTCTGTAACAAGACCGCCAATCCTCAGTCATTTGTGTAAGTGCTGTGCTTGTTGAGTGTCCTTCCCTATAAGAGTGCTGAAACTCTGTTGTCAATTTGTTCACTGTAAAATTGCATTGTATCCGGTCAAACACATTTTTTTCCAGAAGTTTCCTAAGGGTTGGTGACAGGCTGATTGGTGGGCTATTTGAGCCAGTAAATGGGGCTTTACTATTCTTGGGTAGCGGAATGACTTGAGCTTCCCTCCAGGCCTGAGGGCAGACGCTCTCTAGTAGGCTTAGACTGAAGATGTGGCAATATCGTCTGCTATTATCCTCAGTCATTTTCCATCTAGATTGTCAGACACCGGTGGCTTGTCATCGTTGATAGACAATAATACTTGTTGCACCTCTTACACACAGACAGGTTGGTCCCTTCATTGTTGTGATATGTATACTGAGACAATGTATACATGTGGGGTGGCAGGGTAGCCTGGTGGTTAGAGGCAGGGTAGCCTGGTGGTTAGAGGCAGGGTAGCCTGGTGGTTAGAGGCAGGGTAGCCTGGTGGTTAGAGGCAGGGTAGCCTGGTGGTTAGAGGCAGGGTAGTCTAGTGGTTAGAGGCAGGGTAGCCTGGTGGTTAGAGGCAGGGTAGCCTGGTGGTTAGAGGCAGGGTAGCCTGGTGGTTAGAGGCAGGGTAGCCTGGTGGTTAGAGGCAGGGTAGCCTGGTGGTTAGAGGCAGGGTAGCCTGGTGGTTAGAGGCAGGGTAGCCTAGTGGTTAGAGGCAGGGTAGCCTGGTGGTTAGAGGCAGGGTAGCCTGGTGGTTAGAGGCAGGGTAGTCTAGTGGTTAGAGGCAGGGTAGTCTAGTGGTTAGAGGCATGGGTAGCCTGGTGGTTAGAGGCAGGGTAGCCTGGTGGTTAGAGGCAGGGTAGCCTGGTGGTTAGAGGCAGGGTAGCCTGGTGGTTAGAGGCAGGGTAGCCTGGTGGTTAGAGGCAGGGTAGCCTGGTGGTTAGAGGCAGGGTAGCCTGGTGGTTAGAGGCAGGGTAGCCTGGTGGTTAGAGGCAGGGTAGCCTGGTGGTTAGAGGCAGGGTAGCCTGGTGGTTAGAGGCAGGGTAGCCTGGTGGTTAGAGGCAGGGTAGCCTGGTGGTTAGAGGCAGGGTAGCCTGGTGGTTAGAGGCAGGGTAGTCTAGTGGTTAGAGGCAGGGTAGTCTAGTGGTTAGAGGCAGGGTAGCCTGGTGGTTAGAGGCAGGGTAGCCTGGTGGTTAGAGGCAGGGGTAGCCTGGTGGTTAGAGGCAGGGAGTAGCCTGGTGGTTAGAGGCAGGGTAGCCTGGTGGTTAGAGGCAGACTAGCCTAGTGGTTAGAGGCAGGGTAGCCTGGTGGTTAGAGGCAGGGTAGCCTGGTGGTTAGGCAGGGTAGTCTAGTGGTTAGAGGCAGAGTAGTCTAGTGGTTAGAGGCAGGGTAGCCTGGTGGTTAGAGGCAGGGTAGCCTGGTGGTTAGAGGCAGGGTAGCCTGGTGGTTGAAAACGAAGGGTAGCCTGGTGGTTAGAGGCAGGGAGTAGCCTGGTGGTTAAGGAGCAGGGTAGCCTGGTGGTTAGAGGCAGGGTAGCCTGGTGGTTAGAGGCAGGGTAGCCTGGTGGTTAGAGGCAGGGTAGCCTGGTGGTGAGCAGGGTAGTCTAGTGGTTAGGCCTGGTGGTTAGGGCAGGGTAGCCTGGTGGTTAGAGGCAGGGTAGCCTGGTGGTTAGAGCAGGGTAGCCTGGTGGTTTAGAGGCAGGGTAGCCTGGTGGTTAGAGGCAGTGGTTAGCCTGGTGGTTAGAGGCAGGGTAGCCCGGTGGTTAGAGGCTAGCCCGGTGGTTAGAGGCAGGGTAGCCTGGTGGTGAGAGGCAGGGTAGCCTGGTGGTTAGAGGCAGGGTGGCCTGGTGGTTAGAGGCAGGGTAGCCTGGTGGTTAGAGGCAGGGTAGCCTGGTGGTTAGAGGCAGGATAGCCTGGTGGTGAGGCAGGGTAGCCTGGTGGTTAGAGGCAGGGTAGCCTGGTGGTTAGAGGCAGGGTAGCCTGGTGGTTAGAGCAGGGTAGCCTGGTGGTTAGAGGCAGGGTAGCCCTGGTGGTTAGAGGCAGGGTAGTCTAGTGGTTAGAGGCAGGGTAGCCTGGTGGTTAGAGGCAGGGTAGCCTGGTGGTTAGAGGCAGGGTAGTCTGGTGGTTAGAGGCAGGGTAGTCTGGTGGTTAGAGGCAGAGGCCTGGTGGTTAGAGGCAGGGTAGCCTGGTGGTTAGAGGCAGGAGTAGCCTGGTGGTTAGAGGCAGGGTAGCCTGGTGGTTAGAGGCAGGGTAGCCTGGTGGTTAGAGGCAGGGTAGCCTGGTGGTTGAGGCAGGGTAGCCTGGTGGTGAGAGGCAGGGTAGCCTGGTGGTTAGAGGCAGGGGTAGCCTGGTGGTTAGAGGCAGGGTAGCCTGGTGGTTAGAGGCAGGGGTAGCCTGGTGGTTAGAGTCAGGGTAGCCTGGTGGTTAGAGAGCAGGGTAGCCTGGTGGTTAGAGGCAGGGTAGCCTGGTGGTTGAGTCAGGGTAGCCTGGTGGTTAGAGGCAGGGTAGCCTGGTGGTGAAGGCAGGGTAGTGTAGTGGTTAGAGGCAGGGTAGCCTGGTGGTTAGAGGCAGGGTAGCCTAGTGGTTAGAGGCAGGGTATTCTGGTGGTTAGAGGCAGGTAGCCTAGTGGTTAGAGGCAGGGTATTCTGGTGGTTAGAGGCAGGGTAGCCTAGTGGTTAGAGGCAGGGTAGCCTGGTGGTTAGAGGCAGGGTAGCCTAGTGGTTAGAGGCAGGGTAGCCTAGTGGTTAGAGGCAGGGTAACCTAGTGGTTAGAGGCAGTTGTAGCCTAGTGGTTAGAGGCAGGGTAGCCTGGTGGTTAGAGGCGAGGGTAGCCTAGTGGTTAGAGCGTTGGGCTAGTAACCAAAAGCTTGCAAGTTCAAATCCCAAGGTACAAATCTGTTGTTCTGCCCCTGTCACGTTCTGACCTTTGTTTTGTCTTTATTTAGTATGGTCAGGGCGTGAGTTGGGTGGGCAGTCTATGTTTGTTTTCTATGTTTTGGGGTATTTCTATGTTTCGGCCTAGTATGGTTTCGGCCTAGTATGGTTTCGGCCTAGTATGGTTCTCAATCAGGAGGCAGGTGTCATTAGTTGTCTCTGATTGAGAATCATCTTAGGTAGCCTGGGTTTCACTGTGTGTTTGTGGGTGATTGTTCCTGTCTCTGTCTTTGCACCAGATAGGACTGTTTAGGTTTTCCATGTTTATTGCTTTGTAGTGTTCATGTGTACATTTACGTATTAAAAGAACCATGGACACTTATCCACCGCATATTGGTCCTCTGATCCTTTTCGCCTCTCCTCTTCGGAAGAAAGGAGGAAATCCCTGACAGCCCTGAACAAGGCAGTTAACCCACTGTCCCTAGGCCGTTATTGAAAATAAGAATTTGTTCTTAACTGACTTGCCTAGTTAAATATAAATAAAATGGAAGTAATTTATTTTGCCAGATAATACCAGTTAGATATACCAGCTGACACACAGACCAGTTAGATATACCAGCTGACACACAGACCAGTTAGATATACCAGCGTGTCTGTTTCTACCTGTTTCTACCTGTTTCTCCCTGTTTCTCCCTGTTTCTCCCTCTCTCCTCAACGTGTTTCTCTGTTTCTACCTGTTTCTCCCTGTTTCTCCCTGTTTCTCCCTCTCTTCTCCACGGGTCTGTTTCTCCCTCTCTTCTCAATGTGTCTGTCTCTCCCTCCCCCTCTATCTAAAACGGTCTCTCCTTCCGTCCAATCTCTAACTGTCTCTCACTCTTTCCCTCCCCTCTATCTCTGTCTCTCACTCTCTCCTCTCTCCCTCCCTCTATCTCTAACTGTCTCTCACTCTCTCCCCCCACTTCCATCTCTAACTGTCTCTCACTCTCTCCCTCACTTCCATCTCTAACTGTCTCTCTCTCTCTCCCTCCCTTCCATCTCTAACTGTCTCTCACTCTCTCCTCACTTCCATCTCTAACTCTCTCTCCCTCACTTCCATCTCTAACTGTCTCTCACTCTCTCCTCACTTCCATCTCTAACTGTCTCTCACTCTCTCCCTCACTTCCATCTCTAACTGTCTCTCTCTCTCCTCACTTCCATCTCTAACTGTCTCTCACTCTCTCCCTCCCTTCCATCTCTAACTGTCTCTCTCTCTCTCCCTCACTTCCATCTCTAACTTGTCTCTCTCTCCCTCACTTCCATCTCTAACTGTCTCTCTCTCTCCCTCCTTCCATTTCTAACTGTCTCTCTCTCTCTCCTCCTTCCATCTCTAACTGTCTCTCTCTCCCTCTCTTCCATCTCACTGCTCTCACTCTCTCTCTCCCTTCCATCTCTAACTGTCTCTCTCTCTCTCCCTCACTTCCATCTCTAACTGTCTCTCTCTCTCCCTCCCTTCCATCTCTAACTGTCTCTCTCTCTCTCCCTCCTTCCATCTCTAACTGTCTCTCTCCTTCCATCTCTAACTGTCTCTCCTCTCTCCCTCCCTTTCATCTCTAACTGTCTCTCTCTCTCCTTCCATCTCTTCTCTCTCTCCCTAACTTCCATCTCTAACTGTCTCTCACTCTCTCCCTCCCTTCCATCTCTAACTGTCTCTCCCTCACTTCCATATCTAACTGTCTCTCCCTAACACTCCATCTCTAACTGTCTCTCCCTCACTTCCATCTCTAACTGTCTCTCTCTCTCTCCCTCACTTCCATCTCTAACTGTCTCTCACTCTCTCCCTCACTTCCATCTCTAACTGTCTCTCTCTCTCTCTCCCTCCCCTCCATCTCTAACTGTCTCTCACTCTCTCCCTCCCCTCCATCTCAACTGTCTCTCTCTCTCCCTCCCCTCCATCTCTAACTGTCTCTCACTCTCTCCCTCCCCTCCATCTCTAACTGTGTCTCTCTCTCTCCCTCCCTTCCATCTCCAACTGTCTCTCTCTTTCTCCAACTCTAACTGTCTCTCCTCTCTCCTCACTTCCATCTCTAACTGTCTCTCTCTCTCTCACTTCCCATCTCTAACACTCTCTCACTCTCTCCCTCACTTCCATCTCTAACTGTCTCTCTCTCCCCCACTTCCATCTCTAACACTCTCTCACTCTCTCCCTCACTTCCATCTCTAACTGTCTCTCCTCTCTCCCTCACTTCCATCTCTAACTGTCTCTCTCTCTCTCCCTCCCTCCATCTCTAACTGTCTCTCACTCTCTCCCTCCCTCCATCTCTAATTGTCTCTCTCTCTCCCTCCCCTCCATCTCCAACTGTCTCTCTCTTTCTCCATCTCTAACTGTCTCTCCTCTCTCCCTCACTTCCATCTCTAACTGTCTCTCTCTCTCCCTCACTTCCATCTCTAACTGTCTCTCTCTCTCTCCCTCACTTCCATCTCTAACTGTCTCTCTCTCTCTCCCTCACTTCCATCTCTAACTGTCTCTCCTCTCTCCCTCAACTTCCATCTCTAACTGTCTCTCCTCTCTCCCTCCCCTCCATCTCTAACTGTCTCTCACTCTCTCCCTCCCCTCCATCTCTAATTGTCTCTCTCTCTCCCTGCCCTCCATCTCCAACTGTCTCTCTCTCTTTCTCCATCTCTAACTGTCTCTCTCCTCTCTCCCTCACTTCCATCTCTAACTGTCTCTCACTCTCTCCCTCACTTCCATCTCTAACTGTCTCTCTCTCTCTCTCTCCCTCTTCCATCTCTAACTGTCTCTCTCTCTCCCTCACTTCCATCTCTAACACTCTCTCTCTCTCCTCACTTCCATCTCTAACTGTCTCTCTCTCTCTCCCTCACTTCCATCTCTAACTGTCTCTCACTCTCTCCCTCACTTCCATCTCTAACTGTCTCTCTCTCTCCCTCCCCTCCATCTCTAACTGTCTCTCCTCTCTCCCTCCCTCCATCTCCAACTGTCTCTCTCTTTCTCCATCTCTAACTGTCTCTCACTCTCCCTCACTTCCATCTCTAACTGTCTCTCTCTCTCTCCCTCCATCATCTCCTAACACTGTCTCACTCTCTCCCTCCCATCCATCTCTAACTGTCTCTCTCTCTCCTCACTTCCATCTCTAACTGTCTCTCACTCTCTCCCTCACTTCCATCTCTAACTGTCTCTCTCTCTCTCCCTCACTTCCATCTCTAACTGTCTCTCTCTCTCTCCCTCACTTCCATCTCTAACTGTCTCTCACTCTCTCCCTCACTTCCATCTCTAACTGTCTCTCACTCTCTCCCTCACTTCCATCTCTAACTGTCTCTCTCTCTCTCCCTCCCCTCCATCTCTAACTGTCTCTCACTCTCTCCTCCCTTCCATCTCTAACTGTCTCTCTCTCTCTCCCTCACTTCCATCTCTAACACTCTCTCCTCTCTCCCTCACTTCCATCTCTAACTGTCTCTCACTCTCTCCCTCCCTCCATCTCTAACTGTCTCTCTCTCTCCCTCACTCCATCTCTAACTGTCTCTCACTCTCTCCCTCACTTCCATCTCTAACTGTCTCTCACTCTCTCCCTCACTTCCATCTCTAACTGTCTCTCACTCTCTCCCTCACTTCCATCTCTAACTGTCTCTAACACTCTCTCTCTCTCCCTCACTTCCATCTCTAACTGTCTCTCACTCTCCCTCACTTCCATCTCTAACTGTCTCTCACTCTCTCCCTCACTTCCATCTCTAACTGTCTCTCACTCTCTCCCTCACTTCCATCTCTAACTGTCTCTCTCTCTCCCTCCCTTCCATCTCTAACTGTCTCCCTTCCATCTCTAACTGTCTCTCACTCTCCCTCCCCTCCATCTCTAACTGTCTCTCACTCTCTCCCTCCCCTCCATCTCTAATTGTCTCTCTCTCTCCCTGCCACTCCATCTCCAACTGTCTCTCTCTTTCTCCATCTCTAACTGTCTCTCACTCTCTCCCTCACTTCCATCTCTAACTGTCTCTCACTCTCTCCCTCACTTCCATCTCTAACTGTCTCTCTCTCTCTCTCTCCCTCACTTCCATCTCTAACTGTCTCTCTCTCTCTCCCTCACTTCCATCTCTAACACTCTCTCACTCTCTCCCTCACTTCCATCTCTAACTGTCTCTCTCTCTCTCCCTCACTTCCATCTCTAACTGTCTCTCTCTCTCTCCCTCCCTTCCATCTCTAACTGTCTCTCTCTCTCTCCCTCACTTCCATCTCTAACACTCTCTCCTCTCTCCCTCACTTCCATCTCTAACTGTCTCTCACTCTCTCCCTCACTTCCATCTCTAACTGTCTCTCTCTCTCCCTCCCCCTCCATCTCTAACTGTCTCTCACTCTCTCCCTCCCCTCCATCTCCAACTGTCTCTCTCTTTCTCCATCTCTAACTGTCTCTCTCTCTCTCCCTCACTTCCATCTCTAACTGTCTCTCTCTCTCTCCCTCACTTCCATCTCTAACACTCTCTCACTCTCTCCCTCCATCCATCTCTAACTGTCTCTCACTCTCTCCCTCCCTTCCATCTCTAACTGTCTCTCACTCTCTCCCTCACTTCCATCTCCCTAACTGTCTCTCTCTCTCTCCCTCACTTCCATCTCTAACTGTCTCTCTCTCTCTCCCTCCCCTCCATCTCTAACTGTCTCTCTCTCTCTCCCTCACTTCCATCTCTAACTGTCTCTCCCTCACTTCCATCTCTAACTGTCTCTCACTCTCTCCCTCACTTCCATCTCTAACTGTCTCTCACTCTCTCCCTCACTTCCATCTCTAACTGTCTCTCACTCTCTCCCTCACTTCCATCTCTAACTGTCTCTCACTCTCTCCCTCACTTCCATCTCTAACTGTCTCTCTCTCTCTCCCTCCCCTCCATCTCTAACTGTCTCTCACTCTCTCCCTCCCCTCCATCTCCAACTGTCTCTCTCTTTCTCCATCTATAACTGTCTTTCACTCTCTCCCTCCCTTCCACCTCCCTATCTCTAACACTCTCTCAATTCAATTCAATTCTCTCGCTCTCTCCCCCTCTCTCTCTCTCTCTCTCTCTCTCTCTGTGTCTCTCTCTCTGTCTCTCTCTCTGTCTCTCTCTCTGTCTCTCTCTCTCTCTCTCTCTCTCTCTCTCTCTCTCTCTCTCTCTCTCTCTCTCTCTCTCTCTCTCTCTCTCCTCTCTCTGTCTCTCTCCTCTCTCTCTCTCTCTCTCTGCCTCTCTGCCTCTCTCTCTCTCTCTCTCTCTCTGTCTCTCTCTGTCTCTCTCTCTCTCTGCCTCTCTGCCTCTCTCTCTCTCTCTCTCTCTGCCTCTCTCTCTCTCTCTACCTCTCTCTCTCTCTCTCTCTCTCTTCTCTCTCTCTCTCTCTCTCTCTCTCTTCTCTCTCTCTCTCTGTCTCTCTCTCTCTCTCTCTCTGTCTCTCTCTCTCTGTGTCTCTCTCTCTCTCTCTCTTCTCTCTCTCTGTCTCTCTCTCTCTCTCTCTGTCTTTCTCTCCCCCCTCTGTCTCTCTCTGTCATCTGTCTCTGTCTCTCTCTCTCTCTCTCTCTCTCTCTCCATCTCTCTCTCTCTCTCTCTCTCTCTCTCTCTCCATCTCTCTCTCTGTCTCTCTCTCTCTCTCTGTCTCTCTCTCTCTCTCTGTCTCTCTGTCCTCTCTCTCTCTCTCTCTCTCTCTCTCCATCTCTCTCTGTCTCTCTCTCTCTCTCTCCTCTCTCTCTCTCTCTCTCCTCTCTCTCTCTCTCTCTCTCTCTGTCTCTCTCTCTCTCTCTCTCTCTCTCTCTCTCTCTCTCTCTCTCTCTCTCTCTCTCTCTCTCTCTCTCTCTCTCTCTCTCTCTCTCTCTCTCTCTCTCTCTCTCTCTCTCTCTCTCTCTCTCTCTCTCTCTCTCTCTCTCTCTCTCTCTCTCTCTCTCTCTCTCTCTCTCTCTCTCTCTCTCTCTGTCTCCATCTTTATTTTGTGACATTCATTTCTCTTTCCCTCTCGTTCTTTCCGCCTTTCCGGTCTCTGTTCCTCTCTCCAATCTCTCTCTCATCTCTCTCTATAATATATATATATTGCTGTTAGTACTTAAAAATGTAGCTGTCACGACAGTAGCCTAGTGAAAAATGGCTTTCATCTCGGATTTGAAGTAAAGCAAATTACCCCTACGGTTGGAGAGAAGAGAGACAGAGGGAAGGACGGATGGGAAGGAGACTGTAACAATAACATCAATAATAACACACACCAATCACATTACCATGGCAACATCTCCCATAACCCCCTACACACCATACACATTACCCTGGCAACATCTCTCATGACCCCCTACACACCATACACATTACCCTGGCAACAACTCCCATAACCCCTACACACCATACACAATACCCTGGCAACATGTCCCATAACCCCCTACACATTACCTGGCAACATCTCCCATAACCCCTTACACACCGATCACATTACCATGGCAACATCTCTCATAACCCTCTACAAACCATACACATTACCCTGGCAACATCTAGTCTCTCATAACCCCCTACACACCATACACATTACCCTGGCAACATCTCTCATAACCCCCTACACACCCATTACCATGGCAACATCTCTCATAACCCCCTACACCACACATTATCAACATCTACCATTACCCTGGCAACATCTCTCATAACCCCCTACACACCAATCACATTACCATGGCAACATCTCTCATAACCCCCTACACACCATACACATTACCTGGCAACATCTCTCATGACCCCCTACAAACCATACACAATACCCTGGCAACATCTCCCATAACCCCCTACACATTACCCTGGCAACATCTCCCATAACCCCTTACACACTGATCACATTACCATGGCAACATCTCTCATAACCCTCTACACACCATACACATTACCCTGGCAACATCTAGTCTCTCATAACCCCCTACACACCATACACATTACCATGGCAGCATCTCTCATAACCCCCTACACACCAATCACATTACCATGGCAGCATCTCTCATAACCCCCTACCTACCAATCACATTACCATGGCAACATCTCTCATAACCCCGTACACACCAATCACATTACCATGGCAACATCTCTCATAACCCCCTACACACCATACATTACCCTGGCAACATCTCCCATAACCCCCTACACACCATACACATTACCCTGGCAACATCTCCCATAACCCCCTACACACCATACACATTACCCTGGCAACATCTCCCATAACCCCTACACACCATACACAATACCTGGCAACATCTCCCATAACCCCTACACACCATACACAATACCCTGGCAACATCTCCCATAACCCCCTACACATTACCCTGGCAACATCTCCCATAACCCCTTACACACCGATCACATTACCATGGCAACATCTCCCATAACCCCCTACACACCATACACAATACCCTGGCAACATCTCCCATAACCCCCTACACATTATCCTGGCAACATCTCCCATAACCCCCTACACATTACCCTGGCAACATCTCCCATAACCCTTACACACCGATCACATTACCATGGCAACATCTCTCATAACCCCTACACACCATACACATTACCCTGGCAACATCTCCCATAACCCCCTACACACCATACACATTACCCTGGCAACATCTCCCATAACCCCCTACACACCATACACATTACCCTGGCAACATCTCCCATAACCCCCTACACCATACACATGACCATGGCAACATCTCTCATGCACATACAGCCCATCCTAGCTGCTTGACAGAGGGGTTGACAGAGGGGTTGACAGAGGGGTTGACAGAGGGGGTTGACAGAGGGGTTGACAGAGGGGTTGACAGAGGGGTTGACAGAGGAGGTTGACAGGGGGCGGTTGACAGAGGGAGGGTTGACGGAGAGGGTTGACAGACGGTGGGTTGACAGAGGGGTTGACAGAGAGGGTTGACAGACGGTGGGTTGACAGAGGGGGGTTGACAGAGAGGGTTGACAGACTGTGGGTTGACAGAGAGGATTGACAGACGGTGGGTTGACAGAGGGGGGTTGACAGAGAGGGGTTGACAGACGGTGGGTTGACAGACAGTGGGTTGACAGACAGTGGGTTGACAGACGGTGGGTTGACAGCATCCATCCCAGCGTGTTGACAGAGGGTGCGTTGACAGAGGGTGGGTTGACAGAGGGTGGGTTGACAGATGGTGGGTTGACAGACAGTGGGTTGACAGACAGTGGGTTGACAGACGGTGGGTTGACAGAGGGTGAGTTGAAGACGGTGGGTTGACAGACAGTGGGTTGACAGACAGTGGGTTGACAGAAGATGGGTTGACAGACGGTGGGTTGACAGACAGTGGGTTGACAGACAGTGGGTTGACAGACAGTGGGTTGACAGACGGTGGGTTGACAGCGTCCATCCCAGCATGTTGACAGAGGTGCGTTGACAGAGGGTGGGTTGACAGAGGGTGGGTTGACAGATGGTGGGTTGACAGAGGGTGGGTTGACAGAGGGTGAGTTGACAGAGGGTGGGTTGACAGAGGGGGGGTTGACAGAGGGTGGGTTGACAGAGGGGGGTTGACAGAGGGTGGGTCAGGGTGTTCTGTCAAACGATAACAATGTGTTTCTCTGTGTCTCTGCTCCCACTGTGTTTAAGGGTCCCGTGGGGCTCAGATGGTAGTGGGGCGGTGCTTGCAACACCAGGGTTGTAGGTTCGATTCCCAAGGGGGACCAGTATGGAAGAAGAGGATGTGTTCCCACACTACTGTAAGTGGCTCTGGGTCAGAGAGTCTGGTTAATGGTACTGATGACTGTAACGTTACAGAAATGTGTTGGCTATATGTGGAGGTTTAACTTATTCCAGAATAAACTGAATGCCTGCGTCCCAAATGACTATCTATATAGTGCAGTGCTTCTGACCAGGGCCCATATCAATGAAGCCTTACTTTGGGCCCTGGTCAAAAGTAGTGCACTATATGAGAAGAGAATTACTATTTGGGACTCAGGCGGGGTCTATTTATACCTAGTATCACAAGGACACCTGGCAGAGGATGAGGTGGAGGATGAGGATATGTAAATGTTTCTTTTAACAGGAAGTAAGAAGACAAGAGTCTGTTAAATCTGATGCTGTACGGAGCTGGAGGACCTGAAGACGTCTTTCTCTAATCTCACTCTTTGTCTCACTTTTTGTCCTGCTCTCTCGATGTCCTCTCTCTCTCTAACTCTTCCTATCTCCTTCTCTCAGGTAACAAGGATGTCACCAAAACCTCTCTCTCACTCTCCTAGTTCTTCTCCCTCTCTCAGGTAAACAAGGACGACACCAAAACCTCTCTCTCACTCTCCTAGTTCTTCTCCCTCTCTCAGGTAAACAAGGACGACACCAAAACCTCTCTCTAACTCTCCTAGTTCTTCTCCCTCTCTCAGGTAACAAGGACGACACTAAAGCCTCTCTCTCACTCTCCTAGTTCTTCTCCCTCTCTCAGGTAAACAAGGGCGACACCAAAACTCTCTCTCTCACTCTCCTAGTTCTTCTCCCTCTCTCAGGTAAACAAGGACGACACCAAAACCTCTCTCTCACTCTCCTAGTTCTTCTCCCTCTCTCAGGTAACAAGGACGACACTAAAGCCTCTCTCTCACACTCCTAGTTCTTCTCCCTCTCTCAGGTAACAAGGATGTCACCAAAACCTCTCTCTCACTCTCCTAGTTCTTCTCCCTCTCTCAGGTAAACAAGGACGACACCAAAACCTCTCTCTCACTCTCCTAGTTCTTCTCCCTCTCTCAGGTAACAAGGACGTCACCAAAACCTCTCTCTCACTCTCCTAGTTCTTCTCCCTCTCTCGGGTAAACAAGGACGTCACCAAAACCTCTCTCTCACTCTGTCTCTCACTCTTCCTATCTCCCTCTCTCAGGTAACAAGGACGTTACCAAAACCTCTCTCTCACTCTCCTAGTTCTTCTCCCTCTCTCAGGTAAACAAGGACGTCACCAAAACCTCTCTCTCACTCTCCTAGTTCTTCTCCCTCTCTCAGGTAAACAAGGACGTTACCAAAACCGCTCTCTCACTCTCTAGTTCTTCTCCCTCTCTCAGGTAAACAAGGACGTCACCAAAACCTCTCTCTCACTCTGTCTCTCACTCTTTCTATCTCCCTCTCTCAGGTAACAAGGACGTTACCAAAACCTCTCTCTCACTCTCCTAGTTCTTCTCCCTCTCTCAGGTAACAAGGACGTCACCAAAACCTCTCTCTCACTCTCCCAGTTCTTCACCCTCTCTCTTTCTTCTTTGGGAGATTCCATCCCAGCACCCCAACATGTATTCTCCTCCATTACATTCAGCCAATCAACAGCAGGGGGAGGGACCTTTTTGAATCCATTTTCCCATTCGCTGCGTTGGTTGAGCTTATATAATTGATCATTACTTCAAAAGTAGCAGAGAGCCCAACTCCGTAAGTTTCACGCACAAATATGATTTATTTCACAAACTAGACACACCGCATATGCTAGAGAATACTATCAGGAGGATAATGACTAGATGGTGTCTGTATCATGGGGTCGTACAGGATAATGACTAGATGGTGTCTGTACCATGGGGTTGTACAGGATAATGACTAGATGGTGTCTGTATCATGGGGTCGTACAGGATAATGACTAGATGGTGTCTGTATCATGGGGTCGTACAGGATAATGACTAGATGGTGTCTGTATCATGGGGTCGTACAGGATAATGACTAGATGGTGTCTGTATCATGGGGTCGTACAGGATAATGACTAGATGGTGTCTGTATCATGGGGTGTACAGGATAATGACTAGATGGTGTCTGTATCATGGGGTTGTACAGGATAATGACTAGATGGTGTCTGTATCATGGGGTTGTACAGGATAATGACTAGATGGTGTCTGTATCATGGGGTCGTACAGGATAATGACTAGATGTTGTCTGTATCATGGGGTTGTACAGGATAATGACTAGATGGTGTCTGTATCATGGGGTCGTACAGGATAATGACTAGATGGTGTCTGTACCATGGGGTTGTACAGGATAATGACTAGATGGTGTCTGTACCATGGGGTCGTACAGGATAATGACTAGATGGTGTCTGTATCATGGGTCGTACAGGATAATGACTAGATGTTGTCTGTACCATGGGGTCGTACAGGATAATGACTAGATGTTGTCTGTACCATGGGGTCGTACAGGATAATGACTAGATGGTGTCTGTATCATGGGGTCGTACAGGATAATGACTAGATGGTGTCTGTACCATGGGGTCGTACAGGATAATGACTAGATGGTGTCTGTACCATGGGGTCGTACAGGATAATGACTAGATGGTGTCTGTATCATGGGGTCGTACAGGATAATGACTAGATGGTGTCTGTATCATGGGGTTGTACAGGATAATGACTAGATGGTGTCTGTATCATGGGGTCGTACAGGATAATGACTAGATGGTGTCTGTATCATGGGGTTGTACAGGATAATGACTAGATGGTGTCTGTATCATGGGGTCGTACAGGATAATGACTAGATGGTGTCTGTACCATGGGGTCGTACAGGATAATGACTAGATGGTGTCTGTACCATGGGGTCGTACAGGATAATGACTAGATGGTGTCTGTACCATGGGGTCGTACAGGATAATGACTAGATGGTGTCTGTATCATGGGGTTGTACAGGATAATGACTAGATGGTGTCTGTATCATGGGGTTGTACAGGATAATGACTAGATGTTGTCTGTACCATGGGGTCGTACAGGATAATGACTAGATGGTGTCTGTATCATGGGGTCGTACAGGATAATGACTAGATGGTGTCTGTACCATGGGGTTGTACAGGATAATGACTAGATGGTGTCTGTATCATGGGGTCGTACAGGATAATGACTAGATGGTGTCTGTATCATGGGGTTGTACAGGATAATGACTAGATGTTGTCTGTATCATGGGGTCGTACAGGATAATGACTAGATGGTGTCTGTATCATGGGGTCGTACAGGATAATGACTAGATGGTGTCTGTATCATGGGGTCGTACAGGATAATGACTAGATGGTGTCTGTATCATGGGGTCGTACAGGATAATGACTAGATGGTGTCTGTATCATGGGGTCGTACAGGATAATGACTAGATGGTGTCTGTATCATGGGGTCGTACAGGATAATGACTAGATGGTGTCTGTATCATGGGGTCGTACAGGATAATGACTAGATGGTGTCTGTACCATGGGGTTGTACAGGATAATGACTAGATGGTGTCTGTATCATGGGGTTGTACAGGATAATGACTAGATGGTGTCTGTACCATGGGGTCGTACAGGATAATGACTAGATGGTGTCTGTACCATGGGGTCGTACAGGATAATGACTAGATGTTGTCTGTATCATGGGGTCGTACAGGATAATGACTAGATGGTGTCTGTATCATGGGGTTGTACAGGATAATGACTAGATGGTGTCTGTATCATGGGGTTGTACATGATAATGACTAGATGGTGTCTGTATCATGGGGTTGTACAGGATAATGACTAGATGGTGTCTGTATCATGGGGTTGTACAGGATAATGACTAGATGGTGTCTGTACCATGGGGTTGTACAGGATAATGACTAGATGGTGTCTGTATCATGGGGTCGTACAGGATAATGACTAGATGGTGTCTGTATCATGGGGTCGTACAGGATAATGACTAGATGTTGTCTGTATCATGGGGTCGTACAGGATAATGACTAGATGGTGTCTGTATCATGGGGTCGTACAGGATAATGACTAGATGGTGTCTGTATCATGGGGTCGTACAGGATAATGACTAGATGGTGTCTGTATCATGGGGTTGTACAGGATAATGACTAGATGGTGTCTGTATCATGGGGTCGTACAGGATAATGACTAGATGGTGTCTGTATCATGGGGTCGTACAGGATAATGACTAGATGGTGTCTGTATCATGGGGTCGTACAGGATAATGACTAGATGGTGTCTGTACCATGGGGTTGTACAGGATAATGACTAGATGGTGTCTGTATCATGGGGTTGTACAGGATAATGACTAGATGGTGTCTGTACCATGGGGTCGTACAGGATAATGACTAGATGGTGTCTGTACCATGGGGTCGTACAGGATAATGACTAGATGTTGTCTGTATCATGGGGTCGTACAGGATAATGACTAGATGGTGTCTGTATCATGGGGTTGTACAGGATAATGACTAGATGGTGTCTGTATCATGGGGTTGTACATGATAATGACTAGATGGTGTCTGTATCATGGGGTTGTACAGGATAATGACTAGATGGTGTCTGTATCATGGGGTTGTACAGGATAATGACTAGATGGTGTCTGTACCATGGGGTCGTACAGGATAATGACTAGATGGTGTCTGTATCATGGGGTTGTACAGGATAATGACTAGATGGTGTCTGTACCATGGGGTCGTACAGGATAATGACTAGATGGTCTGTCTGATAATCATGGGGTCGTACAGGATAATGACTAGATGTTGTCTGTACCATGGGGTCGTACAGGATAATGACTAGATGGTGTCTGTATCATGGGGTCGTACAGGATAATGACTAGATGGTGTCTGTATCATGGGGTCGTACAGGATAATGACTAGATGGTGTCTGTACCATGGGGTCGTACAGGATAATGACTGGATGTTGTCAGTATCATGCACTCTTCAGTGGTGTTGTGGTCAGTCTGAGAGGAAGGAGGGATGGTGTCTGCAGTGGTGGTCAGTCTGAGAGGTGGAAGGGGGGGTACAGATAATGGATGGTGTCTGAGAGGAGGGAGGGATAATGACTAGATGGTCAGTCTGAGAGGGGGAGGATAATGGCAGTGGTGGTCTGTACCATGGAGGAGGGAGGGGCAGATGGTGGTCAGTCTGAGGGGAGGGAGGGGGGGGCAGTGGATAATGGTAGATGGTGTCTGAGAGGAGGGAGGGAGATGGGGCAGTGGTGGTCAGGATAGTCTGAGAGGAGGGAGGGGGGGGCAGTGGTGGTCAGTCTGAGAGGAGGGATGGGGAGGGGATAATGACAGATGGTGGTCAGTCTGAGAGGATGTTGGAGGGAGGGGGCAGTGGTGGTCAGTCTGAGAGGAGGGAGGGATGGGGGCAGGTGACTAGATGGTGTCAGTCTGGAGGAGGGAGGGAGGGGTCTGTATCAGTGGTGGTCAGTCTGAGAGGAGGGATCATGGGGGAGGGGGCTAGTGGTGGTCAGTCTGAGAGGAGGGGAGGGAGGGGGCAGTGGTGGTCAGTCTGTACCAGGAGGGAGGGACTAGATGGTGGTCAGTCTACAGGAGAGGATGGGAGGGGGTACAGGTGGTAGATGGTGTCAGTCTGGGGGAGGGAGGGATGGTGTCTGCCAGTGGTGGTACAGGATAATCTGATGGGGAGGGAGTTGGAGGATAATGGCAGTGGTGGTCAGTCTGAGGGGAGGGGGGATGGGGGCAGTGGTGGTCAGTCTGAGGGGAGGGAGAATCTAGATGGTGTCTGAGGGGTCGCAGGATAATGGTGGTGTCTGAGATGGGAGGGAGGGGCTAGTGGTGGTCAGTCTGATAAGAGGAGGGAGGGATGGGGGCAGTGGTGGTCAGTCTGAGAGGAGGAGGGAGGGCAGTGGTGGTCAGTCTGAGAGGAGGGAGGGAGGGGCAGTGGTGGTCAGTCTGAGAGGAGGGAGGGGGCAGTGGTGGTCAGTCTGAGAGGAGGGAGGGAGGGGGCAGTGGTGGTCAGTCTGAGAGGAGGGAGGGAGGGGGCAGTGGTGGTCAGTCTGAGAGGAGGGAGGGAGGGGGCAGTGGTGGTCAGTCTGAGAGGAGGGAGGGAGGGGGCAGTGGTGGTCAGTCTGAGAGGAGGGAGGGAGGGGGCAGTGGTGGTCAGTCTGAGAGGAGGGAGGGAGGGGCAGTGGTGGTCAGTCTGAGAGGAGGGAGGGGGCAGTGGTGGTCAGTCTGAGAGGAGGGAGGGAGGGGGCAGTGGTGGTCAGTCTGAGGGAGGGAGGGAGGGGGCAGTGGTGGTCAGTCTGAGGGGAGGGAGGGAGGGGCAGTGGTGGTCAGTCTGAGAGGAGGGAGGGAGGGGGCAGTGGTGGTCAGTCTGAGAGGAGGGAGGGAGGGGGCAGTGGTGGTCAGTCTGAGAGGAGGGAGGGAGGGGCAGTGGTGGTCAGTCTGAGAGGAGGGAGGGAGGGGCAGTGGTGGTCAGTCTGAGAGGAGGGAGGGGGGGGGCAGTGGTGGTCAGTCTGAGAGGAGGGAGGGAGGGGGCAGTGGTGGTCAGTCTGAGGGGAGGGAGGGAGGGGCAGTGGTGGTCAGTCTGAGAGGAGGGAGGGGCAGTGGTGGTCAGTCTGAGGTGAGGGAGGGGCAGTGGTGGTCAGTCTGAGAGGAGGGAGGGAGGGGGCAGTGGTGGTCAGTCTGAGAGGAGGGAGGGGGCAGTGGTTGTCAGTCTGAGAGGAGGGAGGGAGGGGCAGTGGTGGTCAGTCTGAGGGGAGGAGGGAGGGGGCAGTGGTGGTCAGTCTGAGAGGAGGGAGGGAGGGGGCAGTGGTGGTCAGTCTGAGAGGAGGGAGGGAGGGGGCAGTGGTGGTCAGTCTGAGGAGGGAGGGAGGGGCAGTGGTGGTCAGTCTGAGAGGAGGGAGGAGGGGGCAGTGGTGGTCAGTCTGAGAGGAGGGGGAGGGGGCAGTGGTGGTCAGTCTGAGAGGAGGGAGGGAGGGGGCAGTGGTGGTCAGTCTGAGGGGAGGGAGGGAGGGGGCAGTGGTGGTCAGTCTGAGAGGAGGGAGGGAGGGGGCAGTGGTGGTCAGTCTGAGAGGAGGAGGGAGGGGGCAGTGGTGGTCAGTCTGAGAGGAGGGAGGGAGGGGGCAGTGGTGGTCAGTCTGAGAGGAGGAGGGAGGGGGCAGTGGTGGTCAATCTGAGAGGAGGGAGGGAGGGGCAGTGGTGGTCAGTTTGAGAGGAGGGTGGGGGGGGCAGTGGTGGTCAGTCTGAGAGGAGGGAGGGAGGGGGCAGTGGTGGTCAGTCTGAGGGGAGGGAGGGGAGGGGGCAGTGGTGGTCAGTCTGAGAGGAGGGAGGGGGCAGTGGTGGTCAGTCTGAGGTGAGGGAGGGGGCAGTGGTGGTCAGTCTGAGAGGAGGGAGGGGGCAGTGGTGGTCAGTCTGAGGGGGGAGGGAGGGAGGGGCAGTGGTGGTCAGTCTGAGAGGAGGGAGGGGGCAGTGGTGGTCAGTCTGAGAGGGAGGGAGGGAGGGGGCAGTGGTGGTCAGTCTGAGAGGAGGGAGGGGGCAGTGGTGGTCAGTCTGAGGGGAGGGAGGGAGGGGGCAGTGGTGGTCAGTCTGAGGGGAGGGAGGGAGGGGGCAGTGGTGGTCAGTCTGAGAGGAGGGAGGGAGGGGGCAGTGGTCGTCAGTCTGAGAGGAGGGAGGGAGGGGGCAGTGGTGGTCAGTCTGAGAGGAGGGAGGGAGGGGGCAGTGGTGGTCAGTCTGAGAGGAGGGAGGGAGGGGGCAGTGGTGGTCAGTCTGAGAGGAGGGAGGGAGGGGGCAGTGGTGGTCAGTCTGAGAGGAGGGAGGGAGAGAGAGAGAGAGATGTTTCCAAAATACTAACAGTTGATGCTGTGTAGCATGTATCTTCATTTTGTCATTGACTGTAACAATAACATCAACAATAGAGGACACACAGTTAGGATGTAACCATTGTGTGTGTGTGTGTGTGTGTGTGTGTGTGTGTGTGTGTGTGTGTGTGTGTGTGTGTGTGTGTGTGTGTGTGTGCGTGCGTGCGTGCGTGCGTGCGTGCGTGCGTGCGTGCGTGCGTGCGTGCGTGCGTGTGTGTGTGTGTGAGAGAGAGAGAGAGAACGACATCTATCTAACATGCTAATCGGTCCGTTAGGTCTCTCTCACACGTCCTGCTGGTAATTCCGTTACATGCTGTTTCTATAGCAACGGCCGTTCGCTCCTCTAACCTGACCCCCGATGCTCCCTCCAAGGACTGTGTGTGTGTGTGTGTGTGTGTGTGTGTGTGTGTGTGTGTGTGTGTGTGTGTGTGTGTGTGTGTGTGTGTGTGTGTGTGTGTGTGTGTGTGTTAATAATGTATCACCACGTACCCTAATCATGAACCGACACTGACAGATGCTCTATGAATGATTTATATCACTCTGCAGTTTGATTACAGTCTCACACACACACTAACTGTGTACACACACACTCCAATGTGTGTTCTAGGTAAGTACACACACACTCACACACACACACACACACACACACACACACACACACACACACACACACACACACACACACACACACACACACACACACACACACACACACACACACACACACACACACACACTCCAATGTGTGTTCTAGGTAAGTACACACACACACACTCACACACACACACACACACACACACACACACACACACACTCCAATGTGTGTTCTAGGTAAGTACACACACACACACACACACACACACACACACACACACACACACACACACACACACACACACACACACACACACACACACACACACACACACACTCCAATGTGTTTTCTAGGTAAGTACAGTTCCAGTCTGTAGTCAAGTCAAATGTCCAGTTTCATGTCTCAGTGTGTTCCAGCTAAAGCTTGTACTATAAAACCACACACACACACACACACACACACACACACACACACACACACACACACACACACACACACACACACACACACACACACACACACACACACACACACACACACACACACACACACACACACACACACACAGTAGTCTGGAGAGGCTTTTAGTGTTGCTCTCTCTCTCTCCCGAGCCACTAAGACAAGTGCTGTATCCCAACCAGCACCATATTCATTATATAATATGGGTCCATAGAGCTCTATATAGGGAACAGGGTGCTATTTGGGATGAACACCAGGTACATCATCAGGAGATGAG
>NW_025748824.1:27500-30499 GCF_021184085.1 Oncorhynchus gorbuscha
TAGAGTAGAATTATAGCAGAATTGTAGTAGAATTACTGTAGAAAATTTAGAGTAGATTTATAGTAGAATAGTTAGCGTATAAGTATAGTAAAATATGTAGAGTAGAATTATAGTAAAAAGAAATATAGTAGAATTATAGTGGACTATTTTGTATAGAAATACAGTAGTATTGTAGTAGAATTATAGTAGAACATTTAGAGTAGAATTATAGTAGAATTATAGTCAAATTGTAGTATAATTATTTATTGTAGAATTATAGTAGAATTGTAGGAATTAGTAGATTCATAGTAGAGTTGCATCTAGATTTAGTAAAAAGGCGAGTGTTGTGTTTCATGCTCTGCTTTGTCCTTGACTGAGGCAGGATGAAGACGTGTGACGCACAGTGTGTGTTGTATAGTCTCCTACTGGCACATCTGAATGGAGGAAGACTGTGTGTGTGTGTGTGTGTGTGTGTGTGTGTTATGTGTGTGTGTGTGTGTGTGTGTGTGTGTGTGTGTGTGTGTGTGTGTGTGTGTGTGTGTGTGTGTGTGTGTGTGTGTGTGTGTGTGTGTGTGTGTGTGTGTGTGTGTGTGTGTGTGTGTGTGTGTGTATGTGTGTTGTGCGCGTGTGTGTGTATGGAGACTGTATGTCTGAGATTAGACCTGTTTTTCTCAGTTATTTTTTTTTATCAGATGTGTCTTAATGGACGTTTATAAAAGAAATACACATTTAACATTTATACTAATGTAATATCTATTTTAACTTTATCTTTCCCTATAAGCCCTGTGGCACCTTAGTAAAGCTCTCTCCCTCTTCCCCTCTCTTGCTTCCTTTCTCTCTCTCTCTCTGCCCACTCGCTATCTCTCACCTCCCCCTCCTCATTCTCTCTCTCTTCCTCTCCTCTCTGCTCACTCGCTATCTCTCACCCCCTCCTCACTCTCTCTTTCTTCCTCTCTCTCTGCTCACTCGCTATCTCACCTCCCCACTCCTCACTCTCTCCCTCTTCCCTCTCTCTCTCTGCTCACTCATCTCTCTCACCTCCCCCACCTCCTCACTCTCTCCCTCTGCCTCTCTCTCTCTCTGCTCACTCGCTATCTCTCACCTCCCCCCTCACTCTCTCTTTCTTCCTCTCTCTCTGCTCACTCGCTATCTCACCTCCCCACTCCTCACTCTCTCCCTCTTCCTCTCTCTCTGCTCACTCGCGCTATCTCTCACCTCCCCCCTCCTCAATCTCTCCCTCTTCCTCTCTCTCTCTCTGCTCACTCGCTATCTCTCACCCCCCCTCCTCACTGTCTCCCTCTTCCTCTCTCTCGCTCTCTGCTCACTCGCTATCTCTCACCTCCCCCTCACTCTCTCCCTCTGCCTCTCTCTCTCTCTCTCTCTCTCTCTCTCTCTCTCTCTCTCTCTCTCTCTCTGCCCACTCGCTATCTCTCACCTCCCCTCCTCACTCTCTCCCTCTGCCTCTCTCTCTCTCTGCTCACTCGCTATCTCTCACCTCCCCCCTCCCCACTCTCTCCCTCTGCCTCTCTCTCTCTCTCTCTCTCTCTCTGCCCACTCGCTATCTCTCACCTCCCCCCTCCTCACTCTCTCCCTCTGCCTCTCTCTCTCTCTCTCTGCCTCTCTCTCTCAGACATATCACTGACATTTAATAGAATTTTCCTGCTTTTATTGGGAGCCCAAAAGAGAGAACGGAGGCGGTAATATTGACTTCCATAAAAACACGCGGCTGCTGCCATCCTGGTAATTCCATTTCTTAATCTAGGCTGAGGGGAGATTTGGGGCATGTTCCTGTGATGCTGCCACTTTGGTCTCTCCCATCAAATGACTGCTGTCAAATGACACACACTGTGCACACACACACACACACACACACACACACACACACACACACACACACACACACACACACACACACACACACACACACACACACACACACACACACACACACACACACACACACACACACACACACCACATGCGTGCCTTCTCCCTCCTATTGATAGTGTGGGTGTCATGAGGCTCTGTATTGAAGTCTATTGATGTAAGTCGCTCTGGATAAGAGCGTCTGCTAAATGACTTAAATGTAATGTAAATGTATTTAAGACATCAAGACAACAAGTCATTATGGTCTGTATCACAACAAGTCATTATGGTCTGTATCACAACAAGTCATTATGGTCTGTATCACAACAAGTCATTATGGTCTTCATGTGTTCTGTATCACAACAAGTCATTATGGTCTGTATCACAACAAGTCATTATGGTCTGTATCACAACAAGTCATTATGGTCTTCATCTACAACAAGTCATTATGGTCTTCATGTGGTCTTCATCACAACAAGTCATTATGGTCTGTATCACAACAAGTCATTATGGTCTTCATCACAACAAGTCATTATGGTCTTCATCACAACAAGTCATTATGGTCTTCATGTGTTCTATATCACAACAGGCTATTCTGTGTGTGATATATTCTACAGTCTGTGGGGGTCAAGGAGGCTTGTGGACGACTCATAATGAATGATTATGAAAAGGGCCTTTTAATTACCAGACACTCAGCAACAACCCCAGGACACTGACCCTTCATTAACCACACAGGGGAACGGGGACGTTTGGGACAGAACAAATACCATATCAATGTTTTTACCAGCATGGAAAGTGTTCTGGGGTGATGTTTGGTTAATTAGTTGTCCACAGTAAATGTGTTGGAAATACGTTCTCTCTGTGTTCCACGTGAGTTATTGGGCCCCTAAGTCATTCATGTTCCCTGGTATTATTCTACATGAAATCACTCTACCTGTTAAAGGAGTCTGGCAGGACTAGAATGAATTGCTGCTGCACCTGTTAAAGGAGTCTGGCAGGACTAGAATGAATTAGACAATCTATGCTGTCACTTCTACCTGTTAAAGGAGTCTGGCAGGACTAGAATGAATTAGACAATCTATGCTGTCACTTCTACCTGTTAAAGGAGTCTGGCAGGACTAGAATGAATTAGACAATCTATGCTGTCACTTCTA
>NW_025748825.1:2500-5000 GCF_021184085.1 Oncorhynchus gorbuscha
TTCTCTCTCTGCCTCTCACCTGTCTCTCTCTCTGCCTCTCATCTGTCTGTCTCTCTCTCTGCCTCTGCCTCTCTCTCTCACCTGTCTCATCTGTCTGTTTCTCTCTCACCTGTCTCATCTGTCTGTTTCTCTCTCACCTGTCTCATCTGTCTGTTTCTCTCTCTGCCTCTCTGTCTCTCTCTCTGCCTCTCATCTGTCTGTCTCTCTCTCTCACCTGTCTCATCTGTCTGTCTCTCTCTCTGCCTCTCACCTGTCTCTCTCTCTGCCTCTCACCTGTCTCTCTCTCTGCCTCTCACCTGTCTCTCTCTCTGCCTCTCATCTGTCTCTCTCTCACCTGTCTCATCTGTCTGTCTCTCTCTCTGCCTCTCTCTCTCTCTCTGCCTCTCTCTCTCTCTCTCTCTCTGCCTCTCACCTGTCTCTCTCTCTGCCTCTCACCTGTCTCTCTCTCTGCCTCTCATCTGTCTCTCTCTCTGCCTCTCATCTGTCTGTTTCTCTCTCTGCCTCTCACCTGTCTCTCTCTCTGCCTCTCATCTGTCTCTCTCTCACCTGTCTGTCTCTCTCTCTGCCTCTCTCTCTCTCTCTCTCTGCCTCTCTCTCTCTCTCTGCCTCTCACTCTCTCTCTGCCTCTCACCTGTCTCTCTCTCTGCCTCTCATCTGTCTCTCTCTCTGCCTCTCATCTGTCTCTCTCTCTGCCTCTCTCACTCTCTCTCTCTCACCTGTCTCATCTGTCTGTTTCTCTCTCTGCCTCTCATCTGTCTGTCTCTCTGCCTCTCACCTGTCTCTCTCTCTGCCTCTCACCTGTCTCTCTCTCTGCCTCTCATCTGTTTCTCTCTCTGCCTCTCATCTGTCTCTCTCTCTGCCTCTCTCTCTGTCTGTTTCTCTCTCTGCCTCTCATCTGTCTCTCTCTCTGCCTCTCTCTCTGTCTGTTTCTCTCTCTACCTCTCACCTGTCTCTCTCTCTGTCTGTTTCTCTCTCTACCTCTCATCTGTTTCTCTCTCTGCCTCTCATCTGTCTCTCTCTCTGCCTCTCTCTCTGTCTGTTTCTCTCTCTACCTCTCACCTGTTTCTCTCTCTGCCTCTCATCTGTCTCTCTCTCTGCCTCTCTCTCTGTCTGTTTCTCTCTCTACCTCTCACCTGTCTCTCTCTGTCTGTTTCTCTCTCTGCCTCTCATCTGTCTCTCTCTCTGCCTCTCATCTGTCTCTCTCTCTGCCTCTCTGTCTGTTTCTCTCTCTACCTCTCACCTGTCTCTCTCTCTGCCTCTCACCTGTCTCTCTCTCTGCCTCTCATCTGTTTCTCTCTCTGCCTCTCATCTGTCTCTCTCTCTGCCTCTCTCTCTCTCACCTGTCTCATATGTCTGTCTCTCTCTCTGCCTCTCTGTCTCTCTCTCTGCCTCTCATCTGTCTGTCTCTCTCTCTCACCTGTCTCATCTGTCTGTCTCTCTCTCTGCCTCTCACCTGTCTCTCTCTCTGCCTCTCACCTGTCTCTCTCTCTGCCTCTCACCTGTCTCTCTCTCTGCCTCTCACCTGTCTCTCTCTCTGCCTCTCACCTGTCCCTCTCTCTCCTCTCTCTCTGTCTCTCTCTCCTCTCTCTCTCTGTCTCTCTCTCCTCTCTCTCTCTGCCTCTCTCTCTGCCTCTCTCTCTGCCTCTCTCTCTGCCTCTCTCTCTCTCTCTGCCTCTCTCTCTCTCTCTGCTTCTCTCTCTCTGCTTCTCTCTCTCTGCCTCTCTCTCATCTGTCTCTCTCTCATCTGTCTCTCTCTCATCTGCCTCTCTCTCTGCCTCTCTCTCATCTGTCTCTCTCTCATCTGTCTCTCTCTCTCTCTGATCTGTCTCTCTCAACTTCAATGTAACTGTTTTTATTGTCATGGAAAACATATGTTAACATTGCCAAAGCAAGTGAAATAAATCATATACAAAAGTGAAATAAACAATAAAAAATGAACAGTAAACATTACACTCACAAGTTCCAAAGGAATAAAGACATTTCAGACATCTTTATACAGAGTTGTAATGATGTGCAAATAGTACAAAAACTGGTTGCCCTTTTCTTGTGGCAACAGGTCACACATCTTGCTACTGTGATGTCACACGGTGGTATTTCACCCTATAGATCACTTCCTTTTAGGTGGTTGTAGATTTTAGTGGGTATCGGCCTAATTCTGCTCTGCGTGCATTATTTGGTGTTTTACGTTGTACACTGAGGATATTTTTGCAGAATTTTGCATGTAGAGTCTCAAATGGTTTTTTTTTGTCCCATTTTGTGAGGTCTTGGTTGGTGAGTGGACCCCAGACCTCACAACCATAAAGGACAATGGGTTCTATAACTGATTCAAGTGTTTTTAGCCAATTTTATGTTCCTTTTGATGGTGGTTCTTGCCTTGTCTCTCAGATCGTTCACAGCTTTGTGGAAGTTACCTGTGATGCTGATGTTGAGGCCGAGGTTTGTATAGTTTTTCACGTGTTCTCGGGAAATGGTGTCTAGATGGAATTTGTATTTCTCGTCC
>NW_025748825.1:10000-30496 GCF_021184085.1 Oncorhynchus gorbuscha
CTATCCTACACCCCGGTCACTAAGTTAACATGGTCTAAGCCCCTCTCTATCCTACACCCCTGGTCACTAAGTTAACAGGGTCTAAGCCCCTCTCTATCCTACACCCCTGGTCACTAAGTTAACATGGTGTAAAGCCCCCTCTATCCTACACCCCGGTCACTAAGTTAACATGGTGTAAAGCCCCCTCTATCCTACACCCCGGTCACTAAGTTAACATGGTCTAAGCCCCCTCTATCCTACACCCCGGTCACTAAGTTAACAGGGTCTAAGCCCCCTCTATCCTACACCCCCGGTCACTAAGTTAACATGGTGTAACAGGGTGTAAGCCCCCCTCTATCCTACACCCCGGTCACTAAGTTAACAGGGTCTAAGCCCCCTCTATCCTACACCCCGGTCACTAAGTTAACATGGTGTAAAGCCCCCTCTATCCTACACCCCGGTCACTAAGTTAACAGGGTCTAAGCCCCCCTCTATCCAACACCCCGGTCACTAAGTTAACATGGTGTAAAGCCCCCTCTATCCTACACCCCGGTCACTAAGTTAACATGGTGTAAAGCCCCCCTCTATCCAACACCCCGGTCACTAAGTTAACATGGTGTAAAGCCCCCTCTATCCTACACCCCCGGTCACTAAGTTAACATGGTGTAAAGCCCCCTCTATCCTATACCCCGGTCACTAAGTTAACATGGTCTAAGCCCCCTCTATCCTACACCCCGGTCACTAAGTTAACATGGTCTAAGCCCCCTCTATCCTTCACCCCGGTCACTAAGTTAACATGGTCTAAGCCCCCTCTATCCTTCACCCCGGTCACTAAGTTAACATGGTGTAACAGGGTGTAAGCCCCCCTCTATCCTACACCCCGGTCACTAAGTTAACAGGGTCTAAGCCCCCTCTATCCAACACCCCCCGGTCACTAAGTTAACATGGTGTAAAGCCCCCTCTATCCTATACCCCGGTCACTAAGTTAACATGGTGTAACAGGGTGTAAGCCCCCCTCTATCCTACACCCCGGTCACTAAGTTAACAGGGTCTAAGCACCCCTCTATCCTACACCCCGGTCACTAAGTTAACATGGTGTAAAGCCCCCTCTATCCTACACCCCCGGTCACTAAGTTAACATGGTGTAAAGCCCCCTCTATCCTACACCCCGGTCACTAAGTTAACATGGTGTAAAGCCCCCTCTATCCTACACCCCGGTCACTAAGTTAACATGGTCTAAGCCCCTCTCTATCCTACACCCCCGATCACTAAGTTAACAGGGTCTAAGCCCCCTCTATCCTACACCCCTGGTCACTAAGTTAACATGGTGTAAAGCCCCCTCTATCCTACACCCCTGGTCACTAAGTTAACATGGTGTAAAGCCCCCCTCTATCCTACACCCCGGTCACTAAGTTAACATGGTGTAAAGCCCCCTCTATCCTATACCCCGGTCACTAAGTTAACATGGTGTAACAGGGTGTAAGCCCCCTCTATCCTACACCCCGGTCACTAAGTTAACAGGGTCTAAGCCCCCTCTATCCTACACCCCGGTCACTAAGTTAACATGGTGTAACAGGGTCTAAGCCCCCTCTATCCTACACCCCGGTCACTAAGTTAACATGGTGTAACAGGGTCTAAGCCCCCTCTATCCTACACCCCGGTCACTAAGTTAACATGGTGTAACAGGGTCTAAGCCCCCCTCTATCCTACACCCCCGGTCACTAAGTTAACATGGTGTAACAGGGTCTAAGCCCCCCTCTATCCTACACCCCCGGTCACTAAGTTAACATGGTCTAAGCCCCTCTCTATCCTACACCCCTGGTCACTAAGTTAACAGGGTCTAAGCCCCTCTCTATCCTACACCCCTGGTCACTAAGTTAACATGGTGTAAAGCCCCCCTCTATCCTACACCCCGGTCACTAAGTTAACATGGTGTAAAGCCCCCTCTATCCTACACCCCGGTCACTAAGTTAACATGGTCTAAGCCCCCTCTATCCTACACCCCGGTCACTAAGTTAACAGGGTCTAAGCCCCCTCTATCCTACACCCCCGGTCACTAAGTTAACATGGTGTAACAGGGTGTAAGCCCCCTCTATCCTACACCCCGGTCACTAAGTTAACAGGGTCTAAACCCCCTCTATCCTACACCCCGGTCACTAAGTTAACATGGTGTAAAGCCCCCTCTATCCTACACCCCGGTCACTAAGTTAACAGGGTCTAAGCCCCCTCTATCCAACACCCCGGTCACTAAGTTAACATGGTGTAAAGCCCCCTCTATCCTACACCCCGGTCACTAAGTTAACATGGTGTAAAGCCCCCTCTATCCAACACCCCGGTCACTAAGTTAACATGGTGTAAAGCCCCCTCTATCCTATACCCCGGTCACTAAGTTAACATGGTCTAAGCCCCCTCTATCCTACACCCCGGTCACTAAGTTAACATGGTCTAAGCCCCCTCTATCCTTCACCCCGGTCACTAAGTTAACATGGTCTAAGCCCCCTCTATCCTTCACCCCGGTCACTAAGTTAACATGGTCTAAGCCCCCTCTATCCTTCACCCCCGGTCACTAAGTTAACATGGTCTAAGCCCTCTCTATCCTACACCCCCGGTCACTAAGTTAACAGGGTCTAAGCCCCACTCTATCCTACACCCCTGGTCACTAAGTTAACATGGTGTAAAGCCCCCTCTATCCTACACCCCGGTCACTAAGTTAACATGGTGTAAAGCCCCCTCTATCCTATACCCCGGTCACTAAGTTAACATGGTGTAACAGGGTGTAAGCCCCCTCTATCCTACACCCCGGTCACTAAGTTAACAGGGTCTAAGCCCCCTCTATCCTACACCCCGGTCACTAAGTTAACATGGTGTAACAGGGTCTAAGCCCCCTCTATCCTACACCCCGGTCACTAAGTTAACATGGTGTAACAGGGTCTAAGCCCCCTCTATCCCTACACCCCGGTCACTAAGTTAACATGGTGTAAAGCCCCCTCTATCCTACACCCCCGGTCACTAAGTTAACATGGTGTAAAGCCCCCTCTATCCTACACCCCGGTCACTAAGTTAACATGGTGTAAAGCCCCCTCTATCCTATACCCCGGTCACTAAGTTAACATGGTCTAAGCCCCCTCTATCCTACACCCCCGGTCACTAAGTTAACATGGTCTAAGCCCCCTCTATCCTTCACCCCGGTCACTAAGTTAACATGGTCTAAGCCCCCTCTATCCTTCACCCCGGTCACTAAGTTAACATGGTCTAAGCCCCCTCTATCCTTCACCCCGGTCACTAAGTTAACATGGTCTAAGCCCTCTCTATCCTACACCCCGGTCACTAAGTTAACAGGGTCTAAGCCCCACTCTATCCTACACCCCTGGTCACTAAGTTAACATGGTGTAAAGCCCCCTCTATCCTACACCCCGGTCACTAAGTTAACATGGTGTAAAGCCCCCTCTATCCTATACCCCGGTCACTAAGTTAACATGGTGTAACAGGGTGTAAGCCCCCTCTATCCTACACCCCCGGTCACTAAGTTAACAGGGTCTAAGCCCCCTCTATCCTACACCCCGGTCACTAAGTTAACATGGTGTAACAGGGTCTAAGCCCCCTCTATCCTACACCCCGGTCACTAAGTTAACATGGTGTAACAGGGTCTAAGCCCCCCACTCTATCCTACACCCCCGGTCACTAAGTTAACATGGTGTAACAGGGTCTAAGCCCCCTCTATCCTACACCCCCGGTCACTAAGTTAACATGGTGTAACAGGGTCTAAGCCCCCCTCTATCCTACACCCCCGGTCACTAAGTTAACATGGTCTAAGCCCCTCTCTATCCTACACCCCTGGTCACTAAGTTAACAGGGTCTAAGCCCCTCTCTATCCTACACCCCTGGTCACTAAGTTAACATGGTGTAAAGCCCCCCTCTATCCTACACCCCCGGTCACTAAGTTAACATGGTGTAAAGCCCCCTCTATCCTACACCCCGGTCACTAAGTTAACATGGTCTAAGCCCCCTCTATCCTACACCCCCGGTCACTAAGTTAACAGGGTCTAAGCCCCCTCTATCCAACACCCCGGTCACTAAGTTAACATGGTGTAACAGGGTCTAAGCCCCCTCTATCCTACACCCCGGTCACTAAGTTAACATGGTGTAACAGGGTCTAAGCCCCCCTCTATCCTACACCCCGGTCACTAAGTTAACATGGTGTAACAGGGTGTAAGCCCCCTCTATCCTACACCCCGGTCACTAAGTTAACAGGGTCTAAGCCCCCTCTATCCTACACCCCGGTCACTAAGTTAACATGGTGTAAAGCCCCCTCTATCCTACACCCCGGTCACTAAGTTAACAGGGTCTAAGCCCCCCTCTATCCAACACCCCGGTCACTAAGTTAACATGGTGTAAAGCCCCCTCTATCCTACACCCCGGTCACTAAGTTAACATGGTGTAAAGCCCCCTCTATCCAACACCCCGGTCACTAAGTTAACATGGTGTAAAGCCCCCCTCTATCCTACACCCCGGTCACTAAGTTAACATGGTGTAAAGCCCCCTCTATCCTATACCCCGGTCACTAAGTTAACATGGTCTAAGCCCCCTCTATCCTACACCCCGGTCACTAAGTTAACATGGTCTAAGCCCCCTCTATCCTTCACCCCGGTCACTAAGTTAACATGGTCTAAGCCCCCTCTATCCTTCACCCCGGTCACTAAGTTAACATGGTCTAAGCCCCCTCTATCCTTCACCCCGGTCACTAAGTTAACATGGTCTAAGCCCCTCTCTATCCTACACCCCGGTCACTAAGTTAACAGGGTCTAAGCCCCACTCTATCCTACACCCCTGGTCACTAAGTTAACATGGTGTAAAGCCCCCTCTATCCTACACCCCGGTCACTAAGTTAACATGGTGTAAAGCCCCCTCTATCCTATACCACCGGTCACTAAGTTAACATGGTGTAACAGGGTGTAAGCCCCCTCTATCCTACACCCCGGTCACTAAGTTAACAGGGTCTAAGCACCCCTCTATCCTACACCCCCCGGTCACTAAGTTAACATGGTGTAAAGCCCCCTCTATCCTACACCCCCGGTCACTAAGTTAACATGGTGTAAAGCCCCCTCTATCCTACACCCCGGTCACTAAGTTAACATGGTGTAAAGCCCCCTCTATCCTACACCCCCGGTCACTAAGTTAACATGGTGTAAAGCCCCCCTCTATCCTATACCCCCGGTCACTAAGTTAACATGGTCACAGCATTTTCTAGAGGAGTCAGTCCTACTGTAGGGTCAGTCCTACTGTAGGGTAAGTCCTACTGTAGGGTCAGTCCTACTGTAGGGTCAGTGTTACTGTAGGGTCAGTGTTACTGTAGTGTCAGTGTTACTGTAGGGTCAGTGTTACTGTAGGGGCAGTAGGGGCAGTCCTACTCTAGGGTCAGTCCTACTGTAGTGTCGGTTCTACTGTAGGGTCGGTCCTACTGTAGGGTCAGTGTTACTGTAGGGTCGGTCCTACTGTAGGGTCATAGATACTGTAGGGTCAGTCCTACTGTAGGGTCATAGATACTGTAGTGTCAGTCCTACTGTAGGGTCATAGATACTGTAGGGTCAGTGTTACTGTAGGGTCAGTCCTACTGTAGGGTCAGTCCTACTCTAGGGTCAGTCCTACTGTAGGGTCAGTAGGGTCAGTCCTACTGTAGGGTCAGTCCTACTGTAGGGTCAGTAGGGTCAGTCCTACTCTAGGGTCAGTCCTACTGTAGGGTCAGTTCTACTGTAGGGTCGGTCCTACTGTAGGGTCGGTCCTGCTGTAGGGTCAGTAGGGTCAGTCCTGCTGTAGGGTCAGTAGGGTCAGTCCTGCTGTAGGGTCAGTAGGGTCAGTCCTGCTGTAGGGTCAGTAGGGTCAGTCCTGCTGTAGGGTCAGTAGGGTCAGTCCTATTGTAGGGTCAGTAGGGTCAGTCCTACTGTAGGGTCAGTAGGGTCAGTCCTATTGTAGGGTCAGTAGGGTCAGTCCTACTGTATGGTCAGTAGGGTCAGTCCTACTGTAGGGTCAGTAGGCTCAGTTCTACTGTAGGGTCAGTCCTACTGTAGCGTCAGTCCTACTGTAGGGTCAGTAGGGTCAGTCCTACTGTAGCGTCAGTCCTACTGTAGGGTCAGTAGGGTCAGTCCTATTGTAGGGTCAGTAGGGTCAATAGGCTCAGTCCTACTGTAGGGCCAGTCCTACTGTAGCGTCAGTCCTACTGTAGGGTCAGTAGGGTCAGTCCTACTGTAGGGTCAGTCTGTCGTCTTCACGTTGTCCTTTCTGTATCCTCTGGTTTTAGGGAGGAGGACGTCGCCACGGTGAGGACCCACAGAAACCAGCTCTGTGATTGGCTAGGAGTACAGAAGCCCCAGCTCGTTGCCAAGGTAACCATTTTGAGAACTGCTAATCAAAAAATCGTCGGTGTGTTTTTTTTGCGCGTGTGGATGGATGAATCAATGATTGAATACTTTATTAGCCTAAAGAAAACAGATGTCTGGTCCTTTATGCCGTAAGTCAGGTGCTGCTGCAGGTTGCAGAATAACATTCATATCAGGGTTGTGATATAAAGAGGCTTGTCTGTCTGTTAGTGAGGTTGACTGTTCCTCATTAGACCCAGATGCTTGCCTTTCCTCTGCCTGCCAAACCTTCATTCACTTTACTATGGAATTAGTCGAGAACGAGGTCTGCTCCGATAAGAGAAAACCTTTCAAAGATATGACCTTCGACTATTTATCAGAGTAAGGACTTGATTTAGTTTGTCTATGAAAATAAACGACAATATTATCCACTTTTAGCTCCTTGACACACGTGATTAACTTCAATATTGTACTTATTCTCGTTCTTCTTTTTTACTCTGTTTTGTTCCATAGGGTTCTGTCCAGTAGGCCCGGGAAACTATTCTCAGTAGGAACTGAAGAACTGTAGCACAGGATCCTTCAGGATGGCATTCTGTGTGACGCATCACAAAGTACAGCCGCACTTCTAAAAGGTCACAGCCTTCAGTGATGTTCCAAGACCCACACACTTTGCTGCAGTACATTCTAATTGGTGTGCTAGTATGGTCATGAAATGTATGGTCGTCTGGGATTCGTCTGTCTGTCTCTGTGTCTGTCGACTGAAAAAGTTTTTAAAAAGAACAAAAACAATCTGTCAATAAACAAACAGAAACTGCATCATGATTTTCCCGTTTCCAATTTATTCACTTTTTTTTAGAGGAAAAGATTGAGAAACACTGTCATGGCAGATTTAAGGAGAGAGGAGGGAGACCAGGAAAATAGGATGAGGAATGAAGGAGAGAGAGGAGGGAGACCAGGAAAATAGGATGAGGAATGAAGGAGAGAGAGGAGGGAGACCAGGAAAATAGGATGAGGAATGAGAAAGAGAGAGGAGGGAGACCAGGAAAATAGGATGAGGAATGAAAGAGAGAGAGGAGGGAGACCAGGAAAATAGGATGAGGGAGGAGGGAGACCAGGAAAATAGGATGAGGGAGGAGGGAGACCAGGAAAATAGGATGAGGAATTTGTAAGTCGCTCTGGATAAGAGCATCTGCTAAATGACTTAAATGTAAATGTAAATGAATGAAAGAGAGAGGAGGGAGACCAGGAAAATAGGATGAGGAATGAAAGAGAGAGAGGAGGGAGACCAGGAAAATAGGAGGAGGGAGACCAGGAAAATAGGATGAGGGAGGAGGGAGACCAGGAAAATAGGATGAGGAATTTGTAAGTCGCTCTGGATAAGAGCATCTGCTAAATGACTTAAATGTAAATGTAAATGAATGAAAATAGGATGAGGAATGAAAGAGAGGGAGAACAAGAATATAGGATGAGGAATGAAAGAGGGAGGACAAGAATATAGGATGAGGAATGAAAAAGAGAGGAGGGAGACCAGGAAAATAGGATGAGGAATGAAAGAGAGAGGAGGGAGAACAAGAATATATGATGAGGAATGAAAGAGGGAGAACAAGAATATAGGATGAGGAATGAAAGAGGGAGAACAAGAATATAGGATGAGGAATGAAAAAGAGAGGAGGGAGAACAAGAATATATGATGAGGAATGAAAGAGGGAGAACAAGAATATAGGATGAGGAATGAAAAGAGAGGACAAGAATATAGGATGAGGAATGAAAAAGAGAGGAGGGAGACCAGGAAAATAGGATGAGGAATGAAAGAGAGAGGAGGGAGAACAAGAATATATGATGAGGAATGAAAGAGGGAGAACAAGAATATAGGATGAGGAATGAAAGAGGGAGAACAAGAATATAGGATGAGGAATGAAAAAGAGAGGAGGGAGAACAAGAATATATGATGAGGAATGAAAGAGGGAGAACAAGAATATAGGATGAGGAATGAAAAAGAGAGGACAAGAATATAGGATGAGGAATGAAAAAGAGAGGAGGGAGACCAGGAAAATAGGATGAGGAATGAAAGAGAGAGGAGGGAGAACAAGAATATATGATGAGGAATGAAAGAGGGAGAACAAGAATATAGGATGAGGAATGAAAAAGAGGAGGGAGACCAGGAAAATAGGATGAGGAATGAAAGAGAGGAGGGAGAACAAGAATATAGGATGAGGAATGAAAGAGAGAGGAGGGAGAACAAGAATATATGATGAGGAATGAAAGAGGGAGAACAAGAATATAGGATGAGGAATGAAAAAGAGAGGAGGGAGACCAGGAAAATAGGATGAGGAATGAAAGAGAGGAGGGAGAACAAGAATATAGGATGAGGAATGAAAGAGAGGAGGGAGAACAAGAATATAGGATGAGGAATGAAAGAGAGAGAACGAATATATGATGAGGAATGAAAGAGAGGAGGGAGAACAAGAATATAGGATGAGGAATGAAAGAGAGGAGGGAGAACAAGAATATTGGATGAGGAATGAAAGAGAGAGGAGGGAGAACAAGAATATTGGATGAGGAATGAGAGCGGAGGGAGAACAAGAATATTGGATGAGGAATGAAAGAGAGAGGAGGGAGAACAAGAATATTGGATGAGGAATGAGAGCGGAGGGAGAACAAGAATATTGGATGAGGAATGAAAGAGAGAGGAGGGAGAACAAGAATATAGGATGAGGAATGAAAGAGAGAGAACGAATATATGATGAGGAATGAAAGAGGAGGGAGAACAAGAATATAGGATGAGGAATGAAAGAGGAGGGAGAACAAGAATATAGGATGAGGAATGAGAGAGGAGGGAGAACAAGAATATAGGATGAGGAATGAAAGAGGAGGGAGAACAAGAATATAGGATGAGGAATGAAAGAGGAGGGAGAACAAGAATATAGGATGAGGAATGAAAGAGAGGAGGGAGAACAAGAATATAGGATGAGGAGGGAGAGAGAATAAGAATATAGGATGAGGAGGGAGGGAGAACAATAATATAGGATGAGGAATGAAAGAGGAGGGAGAACAAGAATATAGGATGAGGAATGAAAGAGGAGGGAGAACAAGAATATAGGATGAGGAATGAGAGAGGAGGGAGAACAAGAATATAGGATGAGGAATGAAAGAGGAGGGAGAACAAGAATATAGGATGAGGAATGAAAGAGAGAGGACAAGAATATAGGATGAGGAATGAAAGAGAGAGCAGGGAGAACAAGAATATTGGATGAGGAATGAAAGAGAGAGGAGGGAGAACAAGAATATTGGATGAGGAATGAGAGCGGAGGGAGAACAAGAATATTGGATGAGGAATGAAAGAGAGGAGGGAGAACAAGAATATTGGATGAGGAATGAAAGAGAGAGGACAAGAATATAGGATGAGGAATGAAAGAGAGGAGGGAGAACAAGAATATAGGATGAGGAATGAAAGAGAGAGAACGAATATATGATGAGGAATGAGAGAGGAGGGAGAACAAGAATATAGGATGAGGAATGAAAGAGGAGGGAGAACAAGAATATAGGATGAGGAGGGAGGGAGAGAGAATAAGAATATAGGATGAGGAGGGAGGGAGAACAATAATATAGGATGAGGAATGAAAGAGAGAGGAGGGAGAACAAGAATATAGGATGAGGAATGAAAGAGGAGGGAGAACAAGAATATAGGATGTGGAGGGAGAACAATAATATAGGATGAGGAATGAAAGAGAGAGTAGGGAGAACAATAATATAGGATGAGGAATGAAAGAGAGAGGACAAGAATATAGGATGAGGAATGAAAGAGAGGAGGGAGAACAAGAATATAGGATGAGGAATGAAAGAGAGGAGGGAGAACAAGAATATAGGATGAGGAATGAAAGAGAGAGGACGAATATATGATGAGGAATGAAAGAGAGAGGAGGGAGAACAAGAATATATGATGAGGAATGAAAGAGGAGGGAGAACAAGAATATAGGATGAGGAGGGAGAGAGAGAGGAGGGAGAACAAGAATATATGATGAGGAATGAAAGAGGAGGGAGAACAAGAATATAGGATGAGGAATGAGAGAGGAGGGAGAACAAGAATATAGGATGAGGAATGAAAGAGGAGGGAGAACAAGAATATAGGATGAGGAATGAAAGAGGAGGGAGAACAAGAATATAGGATGAGGAATGAAAGAGAGGAGGGAGAACAAGAATATAGGATGAGGAGGGAGAGAGAATAAGAATATAGGATGAGGAGGGAGGGAGAACAATAATATAGGATGAGGAATGAAAGAGGAGGGAGAACAAGAATATAGGATGAGGAATGAAAGAGGAGGGAGAACAAGAATATAGGATGAGGAATGAGAGAGGAGGGAGAACAAGAATATAGGATGAGGAATGAAAGAGGAGGGAGAACAAGAATATAGGATGAGGAATGAAAGAGAGAGGACAAGAATATAGGATGAGGAATGAAAGAGAGAGCAGGGAGAACAAGAATATTGGATGAGGAATGAAAGAGAGAGGAGGGAGAACAAGAATATTGGATGAGGAATGAGAGCGGAGGGAGAACAAGAATATTGGATGAGGAATGAAAGAGAGAGGAGGGAGAACAAGAATATTGGATGAGGAATGAAAGAGAGAGGACAAGAATATAGGATGAGGAATGAAAGAGAGGAGGGAGAACAAGAATATAGGATGAGGAATGAAAGAGAGAGAACGAATATATGATGAGGAATGAGAGAGGAGGGAGAACAAGAATATAGGATGAGGAATGAAAGAGGAGGGAGAACAAGAATATAGGATGAGGAGGGAGGGAGAGAGAATAAGAATATAGGATGAGGAGGGAGGGAGAACAATAATATAGGATGAGGAATGAAAGAGAGAGGAGGGAGAACAAGAATATAGGATGAGGAATGAAAGAGGAGGGAGAACAAGAATATAGGATGTGGAGGGAGAACAATAATATAGGATGAGGAATGAAAGAGAGAGTAGGGAGAACAATAATATAGGATGAGGAATGAAAGAGAGGAGGGAGAACAAGAATATAGGATGAGGAATGAAAGAGAGAGGACGAATATATGATGAGGAATGAAAGAGAGAGGAGGGAGAACAAGAATATATGATGAGGAATGAAAGAGGAGGGAGAACAAGAATATAGGATGAGGAGGGAGAGAGAGAGGAGGGAGAACAAGAATATATGATGAGGAATGAAAGAGAGAGGAGGGAGAACAAGAATATAGGATGAGGAGGGAGAGAGAGAGGAGGGAGAACAAGAATATATGATGAGGAATGAAAGAGAGAGGAGGGAGAACAAGAATATAGGATGAGGAGGGAGAGAGAGAGGAGGGAGAACAAGAATATAGGATGAGGAATGAAAGAGAGAGTAGGGAGAACAATAATATAGGATGAGGAATGAGAGAGAACAAGAATATAGGATGAGGAATGAAAGAGAGAGAACGAATATATGATGAGGAATGAAAGAGAGAGGAGGGAGAACAAGAATATAGGATGAGGAATGAAAGAGGGAGGAGGGAGACCAGGAAAATAGGATGAGGAATGAAAGAGGGAGGAGGGAGACCAGGAAAATAGGATGAGGAATGGAGGGAGACCAGGAAAATAGGACGAGGAATGAAAGAGAGAGAGGAGGGAGAACGAATATAGGATGAGGAATGAAAGAGAGAGGACAAGAATATAGGATGAGGAATGAAAGAGAGGAGGGAGAACAAGAATATAGGATGAGGAATGAAAGAGAGAGGAGGGAGAACAAGAATATAGGATGAGGAATGAAAGAGAGAGAACAAGAATATTGGATGAGGAATGAAAGAGAGAGGAGGGAGAACGAATATAGGATGAGGAATGAAAGAGAGAGGACAAGAATATAGGATAAAGAATGAAAGAGAGGAGGGAGAACAAGAATATAGGATGAGGAATGAAAGAGAGAGGAGGGAGAACAAGAATATAGGATGAGGAATGAAAGAGAGGAGGGAGAACAAGAATATAGGATGAGGAATGAAAGAGGAGGGAGAACAAGAATATATGATGAGGAATGAAAGAGAGAGGAGGGAGAACAAGAATATAGGATGAGGAGGGAGAGAGAGAGGAGGGAGAACAAGAATATATGATGAGGAATGAAAGAGAGAGGAGGGAGAACAATAATATAGGATGAGGAGGGAGAGAGAGAGGAGGGAGAACAAGAATATAGGATGAGGAATGAAAGAGAGAGTAGGGAGAACAATAATATAGGATGAGGAATGAGAGAGAACAAGAATATAGGATGAGGAATGAAAGAGAGAGAACGAATATATGATGAGGAATGAAAGAGAGAGGAGGGAGAACAAGAATATAGGATGAGGAATGAAAGAGGGAGGAGGGAGACCAGGAAAATAGGATGAGGAATGAAAGAGGGAGGAGGGAGACCAGGAAAATAGGATGAGGAATGGAGGGAGACCAGGAAAATAGGACGAGGAATGAAAGAGAGAGAGGAGGGAGAACGAATATAGGATGAGGAATGAAAGAGAGAGGACAAGAATATAGGATGAGGAATGAAAGAGAGGAGGGAGAACAAGAATATAGGATGAGGAATGAAAGAGAGAGGAGGGAGAACAAGAATATAGGATGAGGAATAAAAGAGAGAGAACAAGAATATTGGATGAGGAATGAAAGAGAGAGGAGGGAGAACGAATATAGGATGAGGAATGAAAGAGAGAGGACAAGAATATAGGATGAGGAATGAAAGAGAGGAGGGAGAACAAGAATATAGGATGAGGAATGAAAGAGAGAGGAGGGAGAACAAGAATATAGGATGAGGAATGAAAGAGAGGAGGGAGAACAAGAATATAGGATGAGGAATGAAAGAGGAGGGAGAACAAGAATATATGATGAGGAATGAAAGAGGAGGGAGAACAAGAATATAGGATGAGGAATGAAAGAGAGGAGGGAGAACAAGAATATAGGATGAGGAATGAAAGAGGAGGGAGAACAAGAATATAGGATGAGGAATGAAAGAGAGAGGAGGGAGAACAATAATATAGGATGAGGAATGAAAGAGAGGAGGGAGAACAAGAATATAGGATGAGGAATGAAAGAGGAGGGAGAACAAGAATATAGGATGAGGAATGAAAGAGAGAGGACAAGAATATAGGATGAGGAATGAAAGAGAGAGCAGGGAGAACAAGAATATTGGATGAGGAATGAAAGAGAGAGGAGGGAGAACAAGAATATTGGATGAGGAATGAGAGCGGAGGGAGAACAAGAATATTGGATGAGGAATGAAAGAGAGAGGAGGGAGAACAAGAATATTGGATGAGGAATGAGAGCGGAGGGAGAACAAGAATATTGGATGAGGAATGAAAGAGAGAGGAGGGAGAACAAGAATATTGGATGAGGAATGAAAGAGAGAGGACAAGAATATAGGATGAGGAATGAAAGAGAGGAGGGAGAACAAGAATATAGGATGAGGAATGAAAGAGAGAGAACGAATATATGATGAGGAATGAAAGAGAGGAGGGAGAACAAGAATATATGATGAGGAATGAAAGAGGAGGGAGAACAAGAATATAGGATGAGGAATGAAAGAGGAGGGAGAACAAGAATATAGGATGAGGAATGAGAGAGGAGGGAGAACAAGAATATAGGATGAGGAATGAAAGAGGAGGGAGAACAAGAATATAGGATGAGGAATGAAAGAGAGAGGACAAGAATATAGGATGAGGAATGAAAGAGAGGAGGGAGAACAAGAATATAGGATGAGGAGGGAGAGAGAATAAGAATATAGGATGAGGAGGGAGGGAGAACAATAATATAGGATGAGGAATGAAAGAGGAGGGAGAACAAGAATATAGGATGAGGAATGAAAGAGGAGGGAGAACAAGAATATAGGATGAGGAATGAGAGAGGAGGGAGAACAAGAATATAGGATGAGGAATGAAAGAGGAGGGAGAACAAGAATATAGGATGAGGAATGAAAGAGAGAGGACAAGAATATAGGATGAGGAATGAAAGAGAGAGCAGGGAGAACAAGAATATTGGATGAGGAATGAAAGAGAGAGGAGGGAGAACAAGAATATTGGATGAGGAATGAGAGCGGAGGGAGAACAAGAATATTGGATGAGGAATGAAAGAGAGAGGAGGGAGAACAAGAATATTGGATGAGGAATGAGAGCGGAGGGAGAACAAGAATATTGGATGAGGAATGAAAGAGAGAGGAGGGAGAACAAGAATATTGGATGAGGAATGAAAGAGAGAGGACAAGAATATAGGATGAGGAATGAAAGAGAGGAGGGAGAACAAGAATATAGGATGAGGAATGAAAGAGAGAGAACGAATATATGATGAGGAATGAAAGAGAGAGGAGGGAGAACAAGAATATATGATGAGGAATGAAAGAGGAGGGAGAACAAGAATATAGGATGAGGAATGAAAGAGGAGGGAGAACAAGAATATAGGATGAGGAATGAGAGAGGAGGGAGAACAAGAATATAGGATGAGGAATGAAAGAGGAGGGAGAACAAGAATATAGGATGAGGAATGAAAGAGAGAGGACAAGAATATAGGATGAGGAATGAAAGAGAGGAGGGAGAACAAGAATATAGGATGAGGAATGAAAGAGAGAGGAGGGAGAACAAGAATATAGGATGTGGAGGGAGAACAATAATATAGGATGAGGAATGAAAGAGAGAGTAGGGAGAACAATAATATAGGATGAGGAATGAAAGAGGAGGGAGAACAAGAATATAGGATGTGGAGGGAGAACAATAATATAGGATGAGGAGGGAGGGAGAGAGAATAAGAATATAGGATGAGGAGGGAGGGAGAACAATAATATAGGATGAGGAATGAAAGAGAGAGGAGGGAGAACAAGAATATAGGATGAGGAATGAAAGAGGAGGGAGAACAAGAATATAGGATGAGGAATGAAAGAGAGAGTAGGGAGAACAATAATATAGGATGAGGAATGAAAGAGAGAGTAGGGAGAACAATAATATAGGATGAGGAATGAAAGAGAGAGTAGGGAGAACAATAATATAGGATGAGGAATGAAAGAGAGAGGACAAGAATATAGGATGAGGAATGAAAGAGAGGAGGGAGAACAAGAATATAGGATGAGGAATGAAAGAGAGAGTAGGGAGAACAATAATATAGGATGAGGAATGAAAGAGAGAGGACAAGAATATAGGATGAGGAATGAAAGAGAGAGTAGGGAGAACAATAATATAGGATGAGGAATGAAAGAGAGAGGACAAGAATATAGGATGAGGAATGAAAGAGAGAGTAGGGAGAACAATAATATAGGATGAGGAATGAAAGAGAGAGGACAAGAATATAGGATGAGGAATGAAAGAGAGGAGGGAGAACAAGAATATAGGATGAGGAATGAAAGAGAGGAGGGAGAACAAGAATATAGGATGAGGAATGAAAGAGAGAGGACGAATATATGATGAGGAATGAAAGAGAGAGGAGGGAGAACAAGAATATATGATGAGGAATGAAAGAGGAGGGAGAACAAGAATATAGGATGAGGAGGGAGAGAGAGAGGAGGGAGAACAAGAATATATGATGAGGAATGAAAGAGAGAGGAGGGAGAACAAGAATATAGGATGAGGAGGGAGAGAGAGAGGAGGGAGAACAAGAATATATGATGAGGAATGAAAGAGAGAGGAGGGAGAACAAGAATATAGGATGAGGAGGGAGAGAGAGAGGAGGGAGAACAAGAATATATGATGAGGAATGAAAGAGGAGGGAGAACAAGAATATAGGATGAGGAATGAAAGAGAGGAGGGAGAACAAGAATATAGGATGAGGAGGGAGGGAGAGAGAATAAGAATATAGGATGAGGAGGGAGGGAGAACAATAATATAGGATGAGGAATGAAAGAGAGAGGAGGGAGAACAAGAATATAGGATGAGGAATGAAAGAGAGAGGACAAGAATATAGGATGAGGAATGAAAGAGGAGGGAGAACAAGAATATAGGATGAGGAATGAAAGAGAGGAGGGAGAACAAGAATATAGGATGAGGAATGAAAGAGGGAGAACAAGAATATAGGATGAGGAATGAAAGAGAGAGGAGGGAGAACAAGAATATAGGATGAGGAATGAAAGAGAGAGGACAAGAATATAGGATGAGGAATGAAAGAGGAGGGAGAACAAGAATATAGGATGAGGAATGAAAGAGGAGGGAGAACAAGAATATAGGATGAGGAATGAAAGAGGAGGGAGAACAAGAATATAGGATGAGGAATGAAAGAGAGAGGACAAGAATATAGGATGAGGAATGAAAGAGAGAGGAGGGAGAACAAGAATATAGGATGAGGAGGGAGGGAGAGAGAACAAGAATATAGGATGAGGAGGGAGGGAGAGTGAACAAGAATATAGGATGAGGAGGGAGAGGACAAGAATAAAGGATGAGGAGGGAGGGAGAGGACAAGAATATAGGATGAGGAGGGAGGGAGAGGACAAGAATATAGGATGAGGAGGGACGGAGAGAACAAGAATATAGGATGAGGAGGGACGGAGAGAACAAGAATATAGGATGAGGAGGGAGGGAGAGGACAAGAATATAGGATGAGGAGGGACGGAGAGAACAAGAATATAGGATGAGGAGGGAGGGAGAGGAGATCCTAATAAAAAGAAAGTCTTTCAGCAGCCTTGCATTTCTGAGATAGCAGGGTGAGAGGGAATTTGCCTGTCAGCACATTTGATAGTGAGAATCTCTTCTCCCCCCACTCTATCCCTCTCCCTTCTCCCCCCACTCTATCCCTCTCCCTTCTCCCTCCCCCTCTCCCCCCTCTATCCCCTCCCTTCTCTCCCACCCTGTCTCCTCTATCCCCCTCCCGTCTCCCCCCTCTATCCCCCTCCCGTCTCCCCCTCTATCCCCCTCCCTTCTCTCCCACCCTGTCTCCTCTATCCCCCCCGTCTCCCCCCCCCCTCTATCCCCTCCCTTCTCTCCCACCCTGTCTCCTCTATCCCCCCCTTCTCCCCCCCCCCTCTCCCTTCCCCCCTCTATCCCTCTCCCTTCTCTCCCACCCTGTCTCCTCTATCCCCCTCCCGTCTCCCCCCCTCCCCCTCTCCCGTCTCTCCCACCCTGTCTCCTCTACTCTGACATGCTACACATTCCATAGTAGAGCAGTGATAATACCCCTTAAATACCCATTAAATCTGTACCTTCTGTCATCCAATCTGAGCCTGGCCAGCTGTAGACACGAGGAGTTTTTCCTCTGCTTATAGTTTCAACTGACAGGGACATGGAGTTTTCCCTCTCCTTATAGTTTCAACTGACAGGGACATGGAGTTTTCCCTCTGCTTATAGTTTCAACTGACAGGGACATGGAGTTTTCCCTCTGCTTATAGTTTCAACTGACAGGGACATGGAGTTTTCCCTCTGTGTTTATAGTTTCAACTGACAGGGACATGGAGTTTTCCCTCTGCTTATAGTTTCAACTGACAGGGACATGGAGTTTTCCCTCTGCTTAAAGTTTCAACTGACAGGGACATGGAGTTTTCCCTCTGTGTTTATAGTTTCAACTGACAGGGACATGGAGTTTTCCCTCTGTGCTTATAGTTTCAACTGACAGGGACATGGAGTTTTCCCTCTGTGCTTATAGTTTCAACTGACAGGGACATGGAGTTTTCCCTCTGCCTAACTGACAGGGACATGGAGTTTTCCCTCTGTGCTTATAGTTTCAACTGACAGGGACATGGAGTTTTCCCTCTGCCTAACTGACAGGGACATTGAGGAGCTTGTGCACTACTAGCAAACGCAACAGCAGTTACTTGTTGTGACAGGCTGCTCGTTGTTTTTAACCCAGGTTCTCTATCTGTGGAGGTTACATCACCAAATCAGGCTCTGTTGTCGTGTGTGAGTCATTTAGAGGAGGGGGGGTGAGTGCCTTTGACTCCATTCAGTCCATAGCTTGTATCTGCTGTGTTTTTGTCATTCGGTATCTAGGTACTTGTTGTGACAGGCTGCTAGTTGTTGTGTCTTTGAACGCTAGCTGTCCTTGTACGTAGCAAAACAACAAACAGAATGTTTCTTTGATTGTATTTGATTTGGGTTTTAGGACATTTTGTCCATTTTGTTAGTGAGGTGTCCAGCCGGCCTCCGTTCCTCTTCATGATGTGTCATCAGTAACCAGTGAGGTGTCCAGCCGGCCTCCATTCCTCTTCATGATGTGTCATCAGTAACCAGTGAGGTGTCCAGCCGGCCTCCATTCCTCTTCATGATGTGTCATCAGTAACCAGTGAGGTGTCCAGCCGGCCTCCGTTCCTCTTCATGATGTGTCATCAGTAACCAGTGAGGTGTCCAGCCGGCCTCCGTTCCTCTTCATGATGTGTCATCAGTAACCAGTGAGGTGTCCAGCCGGCCTCCGTTCCTCTTCATGATGTGTCATCAGTAACCATTAACCAGTGAGGTGTCCAGCAGGCCTCCGTTCCTCTTCATGATGTCTCATCAGTAACCATTAACCAGTGAGGTGTCCAGCCGGCCTCCGTTCCTCTTCATGATGTGTCATCAGTAACCAGTGAGGTGTCCAGCCGGCCTCCGTTCCTCTTCATGATGTGTCATCAGTAACCAGTGAGGTGTCCAGCCGGCCTCCGTTCCTCTTCATGATGTGTCATCAGTAACCAGTGAGGTGTCCAGCCGGCCTCCGTTCCTCTTCATGATGTGTCATCAGTAACCAGTGAGGTGTCCAGCCGGCCTCCGTTCCTCTTCATGATGTGTCATCAGTAACCAGTGAGGTGTCCAGCCGGCCTCCGTTCAGTAACTCTTCATGATGATGTGTCATCAGTAACCAGTGAGGTCTCCAGCCGGCCTCCGTTCCTCTTCATGATGTGTCATCATTAACCAGTGAGGTGTCCAGCCGGCCTCCGTTCCTCTTCATGATGTGTCATCAGTAACCAGTGAGGTGTCCAGCCGGCCTCCGTTCCTCTTCATGATGTGTCATCAGTAACCAGTGAGGTGTCCAGCCGGCCTCCATTCCTCTTCATGTTGTCATCAGCAACCAGTGAGGTGTCCAGCCGGCCTCTCCGTTCCTCTTCATGATGTGTCATCAGTAACCAGTGAGGTGTCCAGCCGGCCTCCGTTCCTCTTCATGATGTGTCATCAGTAACCAGTGAGGTGTCCAGCCGGCCTCCGTTCCTCTTCATGATGTGTCATCAGTAACCAGTGAGGTGTCCAGCCGGCTTCCGTTCCTCTTCATGATGTGTCATCAGTAACCAGTGAGGTGTCCAGCCGGCCTCCGTTCCTCTTCATGATGTCTCATCAGTAACCAGTGAGGTGTCCAGCCGGCCTCCGTTCATCTCTTCATGATGTGTCATCAGTAACCAGTGAGGTAAGCCAGTGAGGTCATCAGTAACCAGTGAGCCGGCCTCCGTTCCTCTTCATGATGTGTCATCAGTAACCAGTGAGGTGTCCAGCCGGCCTCCGTTCCTCTTCATGATGTGTCATCAGTAACCAGTGAGGTGTCCAGCCGGCCTCCGTTCCTCTTCATGATGTGTCATCATTAACCAGTGAGGTGAGGTCCAGCCGGCCTCCGTTCCTCTTCATGATGTCATCATCAGTAAGCCATTAAGTAACCAGTGAGGTGTCCAGCCGGCCTCCGTCCTTCTTCATGATGTGTCATCATTAACCAGTGAGGTGTCCAGCCGGCCTCCGTTCCTCTTCATGATGTCTCATCAGTAACCATTAACCAGTGAGGTGTCCAGCCGGCCTCCATTCCTCTTCATGATGTGTCATCAGTAACCAGTGAGGAGTCCAGCCGGCCTCCGATGTGTCATCAGTCTTCCAGCCGGCCTCCGATGATGTCATCAGTAACCAGTGAGGTGTCCAGCCGGCCTCCGTTCCTCTTCATGATGTGTCATCAGTAACCAGTGAGGTGTCCAGCCGGCCTCCGTTCCTTTCATGATGTGTCATCAGTAACCAGTGAGGTGTCCAGCCGGCATCCGTTCCTCTTCATGATGTGTCATCAGTAACCAGTGAGGTGTCCAGCCGGCCTCCTCCTCTTCATGATGTCCAGCCGTCATCAGTAACCAGTGAGGTGTCCAGCCGGCCTCCGCTCTCTTCATGATCATCAGTAACCAGTGAGGTGTCCAGCCGGCCTCCGTTCCTCTTCATGATGTGTCATCAGTAACCAGTGAGGTGTCCAGCCGGCCTCCGTTCCTCTTCATGATGTGTCATCAGTAACC
>NW_025748826.1:0-10000 GCF_021184085.1 Oncorhynchus gorbuscha
ATAGTAGTGTCCTGCTCTGGTCTAAAGTAGTGTCCTGCACTGGTCTAAAGTAGTGTCCTGCTCTGGTCTAAAGTAGTGTCCTGCTCTGGTCTAAAGTAGTGTCCTGCTCTGGTCTAAAGTAGTGTCCTGCTCTGGTCTATAGTAGTGTCCTGCTCTGGTCTATAGTAGTGTCCTGCTCTGGTCTATAGTAGTGTCCTGCTCTGGTCTAAAGTAGTGTCCTGCTCTGGTCTAAAGTAGTGTCCTGCTCTGGTCTAAAGTAGTGTCCTGCTCTGGTCTAAAGTAGTGTCCTGCTCTGGTCTAAAGTAGTGTCCTGCTCTGGTCTAAAGTAGTGTCCTGCTCTGGTCTAAAGTAGTGTCCTGCTCTGGTCTAAAGTAGTGTCCTGCTCTGGTCTAAAGTAGTGTCCTGCTCTGGTCTAAAGTAGTGTCCTGCTCTGGTCTAAAGTAGTGTCCTGCTCTGGTCTAAAGTAGTGTCCTGCTCTGGTCTAAAGTAGTGTCCTGCTCTGGTCTAAAGTAGTGTCCTGCTCTGGTCTAAAGTAGTGTCCTGCTCTGGTCTAAAGTAGTGTCCTGCTCTGGTCTAAAGTAGTGTCCTGCTCTGGTCTAAACTAGTGCTCTGGTCTAAAATAGGGCCTTATGTGAATATGGTGCCATTTGGCATGCAGCAAATGATTTGTCCAAGTTTCCCGGACCACAAAATGGGCTCGACCTCCCCCGTAGCCCATGCCCCACCCCAGACCAACATGAAAATGTGTAGCGACGGCTCGATTCAATCTCACGTGGCAACATTTGAAATGTTTTTTTACAAAAGTAGGGACTCAGAGTTATAAAATGGTATATCAAACACTACAGTTAAGGAACAATGGGAAAGTAATTATGCTTTGAAAGTTGTATAAACTTGTGGCTCCGCTTTTGAGAAAATGGCCCTTTGAATGTTTTGGTATCTAGGGAAGAGCTCTTCTATGTCTCCACCCATTCAGCACCGTGCACACCCTCTTAAGCCTTAAGCCCCGCCCATTCAGCACCGTGCACACCCTCTTAAGCCTTAAGCCCCGCCCATTCAGCACCGTTCACACCCTCTTAAGCCTTAAGCCCCGCCCATTCAGCACCGTTCACACCCTCTTAAGCCTTAAGCCCCGCCCATTCAGCACCGTGCACACCCTCTTAAGCCTTAAGACCCGCCCACTCAGCACCGTTCACCCCCTTCGCCCGCCCATTCAGCACCGTTCACACCCCCTTAAGCCCCGCCCATTCAGCACCGTTCACACCCTCTTAAGCCTTCAGCCCCACTCAGCACAGTTCACACCCTCTTAAGCCCCGCCCATTCAGCACCGGCCATTCAGCACCAGCCACACCCTCTTAAGCCCCCGCCCATTCAGCACCGGCCACACCCTCTTAAGCCTTCAGCCCCACTCAGCACAGTTCACACCCTCTTAAGCCTTCAACCCTCCAGCCAGTTCACACCTCTTAAGCCTTCAACCCCGTCCACTCAGCACCCGTTCACACCCCTCTTAAGCCCCGCCCATTCAGCACCGACCAATCAGCACTGGCCACACCCTCTTAAGCCCCGCCCATTCAGCACAGGTCACACCCTCTTAAGCCCCGCCCATCTCTTTAAATCAAATCAAATGTATTTATATAGCCCTTCGTACATCAGCTGATATCTCAAAGTGCTCTACAGAAACCCAGCCTAAAACCCAAACAGCAAGAAATGCGTGTGTAGAAACACGGTGGCTAGGAAAAAGTTAAGTTAGCTGGCTAGCCAGTTCAAGTAATGACCATATCATATAAAATAAAGTTCAAATGCCACTCCTGTGCGACATACTCCCTGCTTTATGAAGCAGGTCACAAATGTGGACCAGTCAGTGAGAACACTGTGTTTCACAGTTTATCATAACATAACAACACAGGTATTTAAATGAGGCCATTTGCAGTTGACTCGGCTGACTAGTCTGCAGGCTCTGGTGAGAGTCTGAATTTGTTTCTGTTTTAAATGAGCACCATCAAGTAAAAAAATACCGGCTAGACTAGTGTCTTTAACTGTTCTGTTCTGCCAGGCAGAAATAACTCGTTTTGAAAAGAACTCCGTTCTTAGTTCCGTTCTCTTGTAGAACCCGTCGGCGAGTTCTGTTCATTCTATTCCATTGGTTCTGCTAAAAGAGCAAGTTGAGGCTATACATCCCAAATGACACCCTATTCCCTATATAGTACACTACTATAGACCAGAAGCACTATTCCCTATATTGTACACTACTATAGACCAGAGCCCTATTCCCTATATAGAGCGCTACTATAGACCAGAGCCCTATTCCCTATATAGTGCACTACTATAGACCAGAGCACTATTCCCTATATTGTACACTACTATAGACCAGAAGCACTATTCCCTATAGTACATTACTATGAATGACACTATTCCCTATATAATACACTACTATAGACCAGAGCACTATTCCTATAGTGGTACTACTATAGACCAGAAGCACTATTCCTATATAATACACTACTATAGACAGAGCACTATTCCCTATATAGTGGTACTACTATAGACCAGAAGCACTATTCCCTATATAATACACTACTATAGACCAGAGCACTATTCCCTATATAGTGGTACTACTATAGACCAGAAGCACTATTCCCTATATAGTGGTACTACTATAGACCAGAAGCACTATTCCCTATATAGTACACTACTATAGACCAGAAGCACTATTCCCTATATAATACACTACTATAGACCAGAGCACTATTCCCTATATAGTGGTACTACTATAGACCAGAAGCACTATTCCCTATATAATACACTACTATAGACCAGAGCACTATTCCCTATATAGTGGTACTACTATAGACCAGAAGCACTATTCCCTATATAATACACTACTATAGACCAGAGCACTATTCCCTATATAGTGGTACTACTATAGACCAGAAGCACTATTCCCTATATAGTGGTACTACTATAGACCAGAAGCACTATTCCCTATATAGTACACTACTATAGACCAGAGCACTATTCCCTATATTGTACACTACTATAGACCAGAAGCACTATTCCCTATATAATACACTACTATAGACCAGAGCACTATTCCCTATATTGTACACTACTATAGACCAGAAGCACTATTCCCTATATAGTACACTACTATAGACCAGAAGCACTATTCCCTATATAGTGGTACTACTATAGACCAGAAGCACTATTCCCTATATAGTACACTACTATAGACCAGAAGCACTATTCCCTATATAATACACTACTATAGACCAGAGCACTATTCCCTATATAGTGGTACTACTATAGACCAGAAGCACTATTCCCTATATAATACACTACTATAGACCAGAGCACTATTCCCTATATAGTGGTACTACTATAGACCAGAAGCACTATTCCCTATATAATACACTACTATAGACCAGAGCACTATTCCCTATATAGTGGTACTACTATAGACCAGAAGCACTATTCCCTATATAGTGGTACTACTATAGACCAGAAGCACTATTCCCTATATAGTACACTACTATAGACCAGAGCACTATTCCCTATATTGTACACTACTATAGACCAGAAGCACTATTCCCTATATAATACACTACTATAGACCAGAGCACTATTCCCTATATTGTATACTACTATAGACCAGAAGCACTATTCCCTATATAATACACTACTATAGACCAGAGCACTATTCCCTATATTGTACACTACTATAGACCAGAAGCACTATTCCCTATATAATACACTACTATAGACCAGAGCACTATTCCCTATATTGTATACTACTATAGACCAGAAGCACTATTCCCTATATAATACACTACTATAGACCAGAGCCCTATTCCCTATATAGAGCGCTACTATAGACCAGAAGCACTATTCCCTATATTGTACACTACTATAGACCAGAAGCACTATTCCCTATATTGTACACTACTATAGACCAGAAGCACTATTCCCTATATTGTACACTACTATAGACCAGAGCACTATTCCCTATATTGTACACTACTATAGACCAGAAGCACTATTCCCTATATAATACACTACTATAGACCAGAAGCACTATTCCCTATATTGTACACTACTATAGACCAGAAGCACTATTCCCTATATAATACACTACTATAGACCAGAAGCACTATTCCCTATATAATACACTACTATAGACCAGAAGCACTATTCCCTATATAGTACACTACTATAGACCAGAGCCCTATTCCCTATATAGTGGTACTACTATAGACCAGAAGCACTATTCCCTATATAGTACACTACTATAGACCAGAGCCCTATTCCCTATATAGAGCGCTACTATAGACCAGAAGCACTATTCCCTATATAGTACACTACTATAGACCAGGGCCCTATTCCCTATATAGTGCACTACTTTAGACCAGGGCTGGCACCCTATTCCCTATATAGTGCACTACATTTAGACCAGGGCTGGCACCCTATTCCCAATATAGTGCACTACTTTAGACCAGGGCTATAAAATACAACCTCTTTAAGTTCCAAGTTTGTTACTTGAAATTTGTTTATTTGTCATATAAAAAGTGTAATGAAATGCTCAGGTCTACTTACAGGCTCGTCTCCCCACAATGCAATGCTCCGGTCTACTTACAGGCTCATCTCCCCACAATGCAATGCTCCGGTCTACTTACAGGCTCATCTCCCCACAATGCAATGCTCAGGTCTACTTACAGGCTCATCTCCCCACAATGCAATGCTCAGGTCTACTTACAGGTTCATCTCCCCACAATGCAATGCTCCGGTCTACTTACAGGTTAATCTCCCCACAATGCAATGCTCAGGTCTACTTACAGGTTAATCTCCCCACAATGCAATGCTCAGGTCTACTTACAGGTTAATCTCTCCACAATGCAATGCTCAGGTCTACTTACAGGTTAATCTCCCCACAATGCAATGCTCAGGTCTACTTACAGGTTAATCTCCCCACAATGCAATGCTCAGGTCTACTTACAGGTTAATCTCTCCACAATGCTCAGGTCTACTTACAGGTTAATCTCCCCACAATGCAATGCTCAGGTCTACTTACAGGTTAATCTCTCCACAATGCTCAGGTCTACTTACAGGTTAATCTCTCCACAATGCTCAGGTCTACTTACAGGTTAATCTCTCCACAATGCTCAGGTCTACTTACAGGTTAATCTCTCCACAATGCTCAGGTCTATTTACAGGTTAATCTCTCCACAATGCTCAGGTCTACTTACAGGTTAATCTCTCCACAATGCTCAGGTCTACTTACAGGTTAATCTCTCCACAATGCTCAGGTCTACTTACAGGTTAATCTCTCCACAATGCTCAGGTCTACTTACAGGTTAATCTCTCCACAATGCTCAGGTCTACTTACAGGTTAATCTCTCCACAATGCAATGCTCAGGTCTACTTACAGGTTAATCTCTCCACAATGCAATGCTCAGGTCTACTTACAGGTTCATCTCTCCACAATGCAATGCTCAGGTCTACTTACAGGTTAATCTCCCCACAATGCAATGCTCAGGTCTACTTACAGGTTAATCTCTCCACAATGCTCAGGTCTACTTACAGGTTAATCTCTCCACAATGCTCAGGTCTACTTACAGGTTAATCTCTCCACAATGCTCAGGTCTACTTACAGGTTAATCTCTCCACAATGCTCAGGTCTACTTACAGGTTAATCTCCCCACAATGCAATGCTCAGGTCTACTTACAGGTTAATCTCTCCACAATGCAATATCAATAAGTGAATAATAATGAAAAAGTTAGATGAATAAAACTATGATATATATATATATAAAGGTGAGGGAGGGAGGCAGAGGGAGGGAGGGAGGCAGAGGGAGGGAGGGAGGCAGAGGGAGGGAGGGAGGCAGAGGGAGGGAGGGAGGCAGGCAGAGGGAGGGAGGCAGAGGGAGGGAGGGAGGCAGAGGGGAGGGAGGGAGGCAGAGGGAGGGGAGGGAGGGAGGCAGAGGGAGGGAGGGAGGGGAGGCAGAGGGAAGGGAAGGGAGGGAGGGGAGGGAGGGAGGAAGAGGGAGGGAGGGAGGAAGAGGGAGGGAGGGAGGGAGGGAGGCAGGAGGGAGGGAGGGAGGCAGAGGGAGGGAGGCACACAAAGGAATTGAAGTAGAATATTCAATCTAGACCAATGTCTTCTATAGAAGGTGTGTATGCGATGCGGTACTGAATAATAATGAAAAGGTTAGATTAATAAAACTAAGATATATAATGATCCCGAAACACGCCACTGGCTTAATATAAATAATTAATTAATATTAGTCAAGGTTTTAACGACCCGGATGTATCCGGTTTTCAGGGGAAATGGAAAGCGAGCCGATGTGATGTCACTTCCTCTTTTGGCCGTTAATAACAAGGTGACACGCCATCTTAACTCCTCCTCCACATTTACTGGATTGGTCGAAACAGTGCAGAAGAGAACCTCCCCCCGATTTTAGTTATTTATTTTTTTTAATTCTCGTCAAGACCATAATTCAGGGGGATATCATCGTTTCCGACGTCTATTGTAAGCTACGTTAGTGGCTTACATGTTCTTAGTGGGAAATCTGGTTCCTGTGTCGTTCCTCGGTCCTCTTGTCGACAGGCCAAATCACTGCAGTATTCGGGGAAGGTGATTTTTAACCAGAGTTGAGGGCTGGCAGCACTGTTGGCCAGGAGGGGTAGCGGAGGTTTTCTGGACCTTTGTAGACTAACCATGATTCCACCAAAATGAGCCCTGAAATGTGTCCCAATTGGCACCCTATTCCCTATATAGTACACTACTTTAGACCAGGAGTGGCACCCTATTCCCTATATAGTGCACTACTTTAGACCAGGACTGGCACCCTATTCCCTATATAGTGCACTACTTTAGACCAGGACTGGCACCCTATTCCCAATATAGTGCACTACTTTAGACCAGGACTGGCACCCTATTCCCTATATAGTGCACTACTTTAGACCAGGACTGGCACCCTATTCCCTATATAGTGCACTACTTTAGACCAGGGCTGGCACCCTATTCCCTATATAGTGCACTACTTTAGACCAGGGCTGGCACCCTATTCTCTATATAGTGCACTACTTTAGACCAGGACTGGCACCCTATTCCCTATATAGTGCACTACTTTAGACCAGGACTGGCACCCTATTCCCAATATAGTGCACTACTTTAGACCAGGACTGGCACCCTATTCTCTATATAGTGCACTACTTTAGACCAGGACTGGCACCCTATTCTCTATATAGTGCACTACTTTAGACCAGGACTGGCACCCTATTCCCTATATAGTGCACTACTTTAGACCAGGACTGGCACCCTATTCCCTATATAGTGCACTACTTTAGACCAGGACTGGCACCCTATTCCCTATATAGTGCACTACTTTAGACCAGGACTGGCACCCTATTCCCTATATAGTGCACTACTTTAGACCAAGGCTGGCACCCTATTCCCTATATAGTGCACTACTTTAGACCAAGGCTGGCACCCTATTCCCTATATAGTGGCACTCCTTTTACCCAGACTCTATAGACACTGTTCAAAGTAGTGTACTACCAAGCCTAAAGAGGGTGCCATTTGAGACAGTAGTAGCCCAGTCTGGATGGAAACTTATTCAACAACTTTTGACATATTTTACTGTAACTTGATATGTAGAGCTACAAAGACCAGCTACCGCAGAGCAGAAGCAGAGACAGAGACAGAATAGCATTCTGTGGCACTTACTTACTTACTTCAGAGAGGGAGAGAGTGGGAGGGTTTGAAGAGTGGGATGGAGGGAGTGGGAGTGAGAGGAAGAGAGTGGGAGTGAGAGGAAGAGAGTGGGAGTGAGAGGAAGAGAGTGGGAGGGAGTGAGTGAGTGTGGGAGGGAGTGAGTGAGTGTGGGAGGGAGTGAGTGAGTGTGGGAGGGAGTGAGTGAGTGTGGGAGGGAGTGAGTGAGTGTGGGAGGGAGTGAGTGAGTGAGTGTGGGAGGGAGTGAGTGTGGGAGGGAGTGAGTGAGTGAGTGTGGGAGGGAGTGAGTGAGTGTGGGAGTGAGTGTGGGAGTGAGTGAGTGTGGGAGTGAGTGAGTGTGGGAGTGAGTGAGTGTGGGAGGGAGGGAGTGTGGGAGGGAGGGAGTGTGGGAGGGAGTGAGGGAGGGAGGGAGTGAGTGAGTGAGTGTGGGAGGGAGTGAGTGAGTGAGTGTGGGAGGGAGTGAGTGAGTGTGGGAGGGAGTGTGGGAGGGAGGGAGTGTGGGAGGGAGGGAGTGTGGGAGGGAAGGAGGGAGTGGGGAATGAGAGAGAGGGAGGGTTTGAAGAGGGGGAGGGAGGGAGAGATAGAGACAGACTGAGACATACAAAAAAAATGTGTTTTCTGTCCTAAATGTTTTATCTTGTCAAAAGCCCAAGAGTCAAAGGGTATCTGATATTGACCAAGTGAGACATGTTATGTATGTGACATGTTATGGCACTCAGATCTCCTACAGGGCACAACATTTAACAACATTTAACAACATTTAACAACATCAACATTTAACAACATTTAACAACATTTAACAAAGAGAGAGAGGGGGGGTTAGAAGAGAGATAGGAGAGATGGAGACACAGACATTTAACAAAGAGAGAGAGGGAGGGTTAGAAGAGAGATAGGAGACAGACTGAGACATTTAACAAAGAGAGAGAGGGAGGGTTAGAAGAGAGATAGGAGACAGACTGAGACATTTAACAAAGAGAGAGAGGGAGGGTTAGAAGAGAGATAGGAGAGATGGAGACAGACTGAGACATTTAACAAAGAGAGAGAGGGAGGGTTAGAAGAGAGATAGGAGAGATGGAGACAGACTGAGACATTTAACAAAGAGAGAGAGGGAGGGTTAGAAGAGAGATAGGAGACAGACTGAGACATTTAACACGGGTGATGTTCACCCTGTTATATATTCTACTACACACACACACACCAACACACACACACCCATTTGCCTTCTAAATCTCCCCCTGTCTATCACTATAATATAAACCATCTTTTCCGTTTTTTTCTAGTTCTGTGATTGGCTGAAATCTGTCATCCGGGATCATAGGAGTGTTCCGCTGACGGCGTTCCTGGGAATTCTGTCTATTCTCAGTCTGGGAATGTCTCCTTACACCATGCTTCCCACCCTCCTCATCCCCTTCACCCTCTGGATGGCAGGCTGATACCTGGGAATTCTGTCTATTCTCAGTCTGGGAATGTCTCCTTACACCATGCTTCCCACCCTCCTCATCCCCTTCACCCTCTGGATGGCAGGCTGATACCTGGGAATTCTGTCTATTTTCAGTCTGGGAATGTCTCCTTACACCATGCTTCCCACCCTCCTCATCCCCTTCACCCTCTGGATGGCAGGCTGATACCTGGGAATTCTGTCTATTCTCAGTCTGGGAATGTCCCCTTACACCATGCTTCCCACCCTCCTCATCCCCTTCACCCTCTGGATGGCAGGCTGATACCTGGGAATTCTGTCTATCCTCAGTCTGGGAATGTCCCCCTCCTCATCCCCTTCACCCTCTGGATGGCAGGCTGATACCTGGGAATTCTGTCTATTCTCAGTCTGGGAATGTCCCCCTCCTCATCCCCTTCACCCTCTGGATGGCAGGCTGATACCTGGGAATTCTGTCTATCCTCAGTCTGGGAATGTCCCCCTCCTCATCCCCTTCACCCTCTGGATGGCAGGCTGATACCTGGGAATTCTGTCTATCCTCAGTCTGGGAATGTCCCCTCCTCATCCCCTTCACCCTCTGGATGGCAGGCTGATACCTGGGAATTCTGTCTATCCTCAGTCTGGGAATGTCCCCTTACACCACGCTTCCCAATTCTGTCACCCAGGGTTTGGGGTCACGGTCAGGGTCACCATATCCCAACTCCCCCTGAGTCACGGTCAGGGTCACCATATCCCAACTCCCTGAGACCCCGCAGGAAGTGGGGGGGTCAGGGTCACCATGTCCCAACTCCCCCTGAGACACCCGCAGGAAGTGGGGTCACGGTCAGGGTCACCATATC
>NW_025748826.1:12500-20000 GCF_021184085.1 Oncorhynchus gorbuscha
ACTCCATGTTCCAGAGAGGAGACCTGCTGGGAGGTAGAAGTAGAAAAACTTTCATGTAGTCAAATGTCCCAATTGACCCCCTATTCCCTTCATAGTTGGCCCATAGGGCTCACATCTGGTCTATAGTAGTGCACTATATAGGGAATAGGGTCTATAGTAGTGCTCTATATAGGGAATAGGGTCTATAGTAGTGCTCTATATAGGGAATAGGGCTCTGGTCTATAGTAGTGTTACTGTATAGGGAATAGGGTTCTGGTCTAAAGTAGTGTACTATATAGGGAGTAGGGCTCTGGTCTATAGTAGTTAACTATATAGGGAATAGGGCTCTAGTCTAAAGTAGTGCACTATATAGGAATAGGGCTCTGGTCTATAGTATTGTACTATATAGGGAGTAGGGCTCTGGTCTATAGTAGTTAACTATATAGGGAATAGGGCTCTGGTCTATAGTAGTGTTACTGTATTGGGAATAGGGCTCTGGTCTAAAGTAGTGTACTATATAGTGAATAGGGCTCTGGTCTATAGTAGTGCACTATATAGGGAATAGGGCTCTGGTCTATAATAGTGTACTATATAGGGAATAGGGTTCTGGTCTATAGTAGTTAACTATATAGGGAATAGGGTTCTGGTCTATAGTAGTTAACTATATAGGGAATAGGGCTCTGGTCTATAGTAGTACCACTATATAGGGAATAGGGCTCTGGTCTATAGTAGTACCACTATATAGGGAATAGGGCTCTGGTCTAAAGTAGTACCACTATATAGGGAATAGGGTGCCAGCCCTGGTCTAAAGTAGTACCACTATATAGGGAATAGGGTGCCATTTGGGACACTAACTGTATTTATTATTTATTCAGGTACCCCGGACGTTGTTCACTCATTTTGGGATCTACCTGGGCGGCGGCAGGGTGGCTCACCTGATACCTGACATACTACCTGTGTTGTCAGATGATGAGGAGGCTATCAGAGAGATGGTCACCAATAACAGACTGATACTGGGGGTCATCGCTAAGGTGAGGAGGGGGAGGGGAGTATGTGGTGGGGTGGGGTAGTGTGTGGTGTTGGGGTGGGGGGTAGTGTGTGGTGTTGGGGGTGGGGGGTAGTGTGTGGTGTTGGGGTGGGGTAGTGTGTGGGGGTGGGGGGGTAGTGTGTGGTGTTGGGGGTAGGGGTAGTGTGTGGTGTTGGGGTGGGGTAGTGTGTGGTGTTGGGGGTGGGGGGTAGTGTGTGGTGTTGGGGTGGGGTGGGGTAGTGTGTGGTGTTGGGGTGGGGTAGTGTGTGTTGTTGGGGTGGGGTAGTGTGTGGTGTTGGGGTGGGGGGTAGTGTGTGGTGTTGGGGGTGGGGGGTAGTGTGTGGTGTTGGGGTGGGGTGGGGTAGTGTGTGGTGTTGGGGTGGTAGTGTGTGGTGTTGGGGTGGGGGGTAGTGTGTGGTGTTGGGGTGGGGTGGGGTAGTGTGTGGTGTTGGGGGTGGGGGGTAGTGTGTGGTGTTGGGGTGGGGTGGGGTAGTGTGTGGTGTTGGGGTGGGGTGGGGTAGTGTGTGGTGTTGGGGTGGGGTGGGGTAGTGTGTGGTGTTGGGGTGGGGGGTAGTGTGGTGTTGGGGTGGGGGTAGTGTGTGGTGTTGGGGTGGGGGTGGGGAGGTAGTGTGTGGTGTTGGGGTGGGGTAGTGTGTGGTGTTGGGGTGGGGTAGTGTGTGGTGTTGGGGTGGGGTAGTGTGTGGTGTTGGGGTGGGGTAGTGTGTGGTGTTGGGGTGGGGTAGTGTGTGGTGTTGGGGTGGGGTAGTATGTGGTGTTGGGGTGGGGTAGTATGTGGTGTTGGGGTGGGGTAGTGTGTGGTGTTGGGGTGGGGTAGTATGTGGTGTTGGGGTGGGGGGGTAGTGTGTGGTGTTGGGGTGGTGTTGGGGTGGGGGTAGTGTGTGGTGTCAATCACCACCTTCCGGAGACACCTGAAACCCCACCTCTTTAAGGAATACCTAGGATAGGATAAGTATTCCCTCTCCCCCCCTTTAAGATTTAGATGCACTATTGTAAAGTGACTGTTCCACTGGATGTCATAAGGTGAATGCACCAATTTGTAAGTCGCTCTGGATAAGAGCGTCTGCTAAATGACTTAAATGTAAATGTAAAATGTAATGTGTCTGATGATAAGGAGGCTATAATCACTACCATAACAGGTGTGTGTGTGTGTGTGTGTGTGTGTGTGTGTGTGTGTGTGTGTGTGTGTGTGTGTGTGTGTGTGTGTGTGTGTGTGTGTGTGTGTGTGTGTGTGTGTGTGTGTGTGTGTGTGTGTGTGTGTGTGTGTGTGTGTGTGTGTGTGTGTGTGTGTGTGTGTGTGTGTGTGTGTGTGCGTGTGTGTGTGTGTGCGTGTGCACGTGTGCACGTGTGCGTGTGTGTGCGAGAGAATGCCAGTAACTCCTCTCCTCCGTCCTCAGTGTGCCAGTGTGAGGGTGGACACTGTGGAGGACTTTGCCTACGGCTCAGAGATAATTGTGAACCCCATGGACAAGGTACAGTGAACACAGCAGAATGAACCTCTACTGCCTGGTTCCACCCTGGTCGATACTCTGTTAAACTGCCTGGTTCCACCCTGGTCGATACTCTGTTAAACTGCCTGGTTCCACCTAATTCGATACTCTATGTTAAACTGCCTGGTTCCACCCCTGGTCGATACTCTATGTTAAACTGCCTGGTTCCACCCTGGTCGATACTCTGTTAAACTGCCTGGTTCCACCCTGGTCGATACCCTATGTTAAACTGCCTGGTTCCACCCTGGTCGATACTCTATGTTAAACTGCCTGGTTCCACCCTGGTCGATACTCTATGTTAAACTGCCTGGTTCCACCCTGGTCGATACCCTATGTTAAACTGCCTGGTTCCACCCTGGTCGATACTCTATGTTAAACTGCCTGGTTCCACCCTGGTCGATACTCTGTTAAACTGCCTGGTTCCATCCTGGTCGATACTCTATGTTAAACTGCCTGGTTCCACCCTGGTCGATACTCTATGTTAAACTGCCTGGTTCCACCCTGGTCGATACTCTGTTAAACTGCCTGGTTCCATCCTGGTCGATACTCTATGTTAAACTGCCTGGTTCCACCCTGGTCGATACCCTATGTTAAACTGCCTGGTTCCACCCTGGTCGATACTCTGTTAAACTGCCTGGTTCCATCCTGGTCGATACTCTATGTTAAACTGCCTGGTTCCACCCTGGTCGATACTCTATGTTAAACTGCCTCGTTCCATCCTGTCTGTACCTCTGTCTACCAGGTGTCTGTACCTCTGTCTACCAGGTGTCTGTACCTCTGTCTATCAGGTGTCTGTACCTCTGTCTATCAGGTGTCTGTACCTCTGTCTAGCAGGTGTCTGTACCTCTGTCTAGCAGGTGTCTGTACCTCTGTCTAGCAGGTGTCTGTACCTCTGTCTTGCAGGTGTCTGTACCTCAGTCTACCAGGTGTCTGTACCTCTGTCTACCAGGTGTCTGTACCTCTGTCTACCAGGTGTCTGTACCTCTGTCTTGCAGGTGTCTGTACCTCTGTCGAGCAGGTGTCTGTACCTCAGTCTACCAGGTGTCTGTACCTCTGTCTACCAGGTGTCTGTACCTCTGTCTACCAGGTGTCTGTACCTCTGTCTATCAGGTGTCTGTACCTCAGTCTACCAGGTGTCTGTACCTCAGTCTACCAGGTGTCTGTACCTCAGTCTACCAGGTGTCTGTACCTCAGTCTACCAGGTGTCTGTATCTCTGTCTACTAGGTGTCTGTACCTCTGTCTACCAGGTGTCTGTACCTCTGTCTACCAGGTGTCTGTACCTCTGTCTAGCAGGTGTCTGTACCTCTGTCTAGCAGGTGTCTGTACCTCAGTCTACCAGGTGTCTGTACCTCTGTCTACCAGGTGTCTGTACCTCTGTCTAGCAGGTGTCTGTACCTCAGTCTACCAGGTGTCTGTACCTCTGTCTACCAGGTGTCTGTACCTTTGTCTACCAGGTGTCTGTACCTCTGTCTACCAGGTGTCTGTACCTCAGTCTACCAGGTGTCTGTACCTCTGTCTACCAGGTGTCTGTACCTCTGTCTACCAGGTGTCTGTACCTCTGTCTACCAGGTGTCTGTACCTCTGTCTAGCAGGTGTCTGTACCTCAGTCTACCAGGTGTCTGTACCTCTGTCTACCAGGTGTCTGTACCTCTGTCTAGCAGGTGTCTGTACCTCAGTCTACCAGGTGTCTGTACCTCTGTCTACCAGGTGTCTGTACCTCTGTCTACCAGGTGTCTGTACCTCTGTCTACCAGGTGTCTGTACCTCAGTCTACCAGGTGTCTGTACCTCTGTCTACCAGGTGTCTGTACCTCAGTCTACCAGGTGTCTGTACCTCTGTCTACCAGGTGTCTGTACCTCAGTCTACCAGGTGTCTGTACCTCTGTCTACCAGGTGTCTGTACCTCTGTCTACCAGGTGTCTGTACCTCAGTCTACCAGGTGTCTGTACCTCTGTCTACCAGGTGTCTGTACCTCAGTCTACCAGGTGTCTGTACCTCTGTCTACCAGGTGTCTGTACCTCTGTCTACCAGGTGTCTGTACCTCAGTCTACCAGGTGTCTGTACCTCTGTCTACCAGGTGTCTGTACCTCTGTCTACCAGGTGTGCAGTCGCCCCCCACTGAAAGGAGAGGAAGTAGCAGACAGGGCAGAGAAGCTCCAGGGCTCCACGGCCTACAGCCTCCTGTGGTATAACTGCGAACACTACGTCATGTACTGTCGATACGGCACCTGCATGAGCTTCCAAACCTTCCAGGTTAGGACCAATACAAACATGATACATATTGATTCGTCTGTCTGTCTGTCTGTCTGTCTGTCTGTCTGTCTGTCTGTCTGTCTGTCTGTCTGTCTGTCTGTCTGTCTGTCTGTCTGTCTGTCTGTCTGTCTGTCTGTCTGTCTGTCTGTCTGTCTGTCTGTCTGTCTGTCTGTCTGTCTGTCTGTCTGTCTGTCTGTCCTTGTCCGTCCTTGTCCGTCACCTTTCCATCCCATTTGCAGTGTGTTAAAAACAAAATGAAATCCTATCACACACTCAGGATTTGTCTCATTATAATAACTATAATAACTTAATCTGTTTTTCTCAGAGCAGGTTATCTATTCTCAGAAACACAATCAGAAAGCCCATTCAACGTGCTCATGTGTGTCTGCGTGTGTGTCTGCCTGTGTGTGTGTGTCTGCCTGTGTGTGTGTGCGTGCCTGTGTGTGTGTGTGTGTGTGTGTGTGTGTGTGTGTGTGTGTGTGTGTGTGTGTGTGTGTGTGTGTGTGTGTGTGTGTGTGTGTGTGTGTGTGTGTGTGTGTGCCTGTGCCTGTGCCTGTGCCTGTGCCTGTGCCTGTGCCTGTGTGTGTGTGTGTGTGTGTGCTTTCTAGGGTCTAAATGACTGCTTGGTAATAATGATCATGGCCAAACACACTGGCCAATTAAATGTTAAGCCTCTTGTGTGGTTACAAAGACCAAAGACTTTAGTTTGCCAATTTACTCTTTCTTTAATTAAATCCATCTTATAAACAGAACACTCTGGACCATTTAATCCGATTTCTAGTCAGACAGTCTAAAGTTTGTCTTTGTGAAAGTAGTGTATCGTAACAAGTAGTTTATAGTAACAAGTAGTGTATCGTAACATGTAGTTTATAGTAACAAGTAAAGTAGTGTATAGTAACAAGTAGTGTATAGTAACAAGTAGTGTATAGTAACAAGTAGTGTATAGTAACAAGTAAAGTAGTGTATAGTAGTGTATAGTAACAAGTAGTGTATAGTAACAAGTAGTGTATAGTAACAAGTAGTGTATAGTAACAAGTAGTGTATAGTAACAAGTAGTGTAGTGTATAGTAGTGTATAGTAACAAGTAGTGTAGTGTATAGTAGTGTATAGTAACAAGTAGTGTATAGTAACAAGTAGTGTAGTGTATAGTAGTGTATAGTAACAAGTAGTGTAGTGTATAGTAGTGTATAGTAACAAGTAGTGTATAGTAACAAGTAGTGTAGTGTATAGTAGTGTAGTGTATAGTAGTGTATAGTAACAAGTAGTGTATAGTAACAAGTAGTGTATAGTAACAAGTAAAGTAGTGTATAGTAACAAGTAAAGTAGTGTATAGTAACAAGTAAAGTAGTGTATAGTAACAAGTAGTGTATAGTAACAAGTAAAGTAGTGTATAGTAACAAATAGTGTATAGTAACAAGTAGTGTATAGTAACAAGTAGTGTAGTGTATAGTAGTGTAGTGTATAGTAGTGTAGTGTATAGTAGTGTATAGTAACAAGTAGTGTATAGTAACAAGTAAAGTAGTGTATAGTAACAAATAGTGTATAGTAACAAATAGTGTATAGTAACAAGTAGTGTATAGTAACAAGTAGTGTATAGTAACAAGTAGTGTAGTGTATAGTAGTGTATAGTAACAAGTAGTGTATAGTAACAAGTAGTGTATAGTAACAAGTAAAGTAGTGTATAGTAACAAGTAGTGTATAGTAACAAGTAGTGTATAGTAACAAGTAGTGTATAGTAACAAGTAGTGTATAGTAACAAGTAGTGTATAGTAACAAGTAAAGTAGTGTATAGTAACAAATAGTGTATAGTAACAAATAGTGTATAGTAACAAGTAGTGTATAGTAACAAGTAGTGTATAGTAACAAGTAAAGTAGTTTATAGTAACAAGTAAAGTATTGTATAGTAACAAGTAAAGTAGTGTATAGTAACAAGTAGTGTATAGTAACAACTAAAGTAGTTTACATGCAGGTTTTCCTACTTACAAAGCATGTAGAGGTCTGTAATTTTTATCATAGGTTCACTTCAACTGTGAGAGACGGAATCTAAAACAAAAATCCAGAAAATCACATTGTATGAATTTTTAAGTAATTAATGTGCATTTTATTGCATTTGTGACCTGATGGACCCATTGACACACTGTTTGTCTGATGGGATCTACAAAAAAGAGATTCTGGATCTTTCTTCATCTGGTTACTAAAATGGAGGCTCGTGGGCCTGTCTGAACCTAGTCACCTTTAACACACGGAGATGAAGGATGGATGAATTTAAATGAACGAGTTAAAGTTATAAACACATACACAGGGACAGGGACGACCATACTCAAGCTCTCATCGGAACAGTAGAACTCTAGAATATAGAACCCAGTAGAATACGGCAAGACTGACAAACACATGATGTGTGGTGATACTATGGCACCCCCTGTTGGGTATTATAAATTACATGCAGTTGTCCTGAAAATCAATAGCCCCTTGGGCACACAGGTGTAGAGAATTAATCATGTATTCACCCCCATCTCTATTTACCCACTACCCCTGTCTCTCTCCCCTCTGTCACCCTCGCTATCCCCCTTCTCTCTACCTTCCCTCTTTCTACATCTCTCTCTTTCTACATCTCTCTCTCTCTCTCTCTGTCTCTGTCTCTGTCTCTGTCTCTGTCTCTGTCTCTGTCTCTGTCTCTGTCTCTGTCTCTGTCTCTCTCTCTCTCTCTCTCTGTCTCTGTCTCTCGCTCTCTCTC
>NW_025748826.1:25000-30486 GCF_021184085.1 Oncorhynchus gorbuscha
TACACCATGAGATATCACCTAACCCTACAACTACACTATGAGATATCACCTATAACCCTACAACGACACCATGAGATATCACCTAACCCTACAACTACACCATGAGATATCACCTAACCCTACAACTACACCATGAGATCAGATATCACCTAACCCTACAACAACACCATGAGATATCACCTAACCCTACAACTACACCATGAGATATCACCTAACCCTACAACTACACCATGAGATATCACCTAACCCTACAACTACACCATGAGATATCACCTAACCCTACAACTACACCATGAGATATCACCTAACCCTACAACTACAGCATGAGATCAGATATCACCTAACCCTACAACTACACCATGAGATATCACCTAACCCTACAACTACACCATGAGATCAGATATCACCTATAACCCTACAACTACACCACGAGATATCACCTAACCCTACAACTACACCATGAGATCAGATATCACCTAACCCTACAACTACACCATGAGATATCACCTATAACCCTACAACTACACCATGAGATATCACCTAACCCTACAACTACACTATGAGATATCACCTATAACCCTACAACGACACCATGAGATATCACCTAACCCTACAACTACACCATGAGATATCACCTAACCCTACAACTACACCATGAGATATCACCTAACCCTACAACTACACCATGAGATCAGATATCACCTAACCCTACAACAACACCATGAGATATCACCTAACCCTACAACTACACCATGAGATATCACCTAACCCTACAACTACACCATGAGATATCACCTAACCCTACAACTACACCATGAGATATCACCTAACCCTACAACTACACCATGAGATATCACCTAACCCTACAACTACACCATGAGATATCACCTAACCCTACAACTACAGCATGAGATCAGATATCACCTAACCCTACAACTACACCATGAGATATCACCTAACCCTACAACTACACCATGAGATCAGATATCACCTATAACCCTACAACTACACCATGAGATATCACCTAACCCTACAACTACACCATGAGATCAGATATCACCTAACCCTACAACTACACCATGAGATATCACCTATAACCCTACAACTACACCATGAGATATCACCTAACCCTACAACGACACCATGAGATCAGATATCACCTAACCCTACAACTACACCATGAGATATCACCTAACCCTACAACTACACCATGAGATATCACCTAACCCTACAACTACACCATGAGATATCACCTAACCCTACAACTACACCATGAGATATCACCTAACCCTACAACTACACCATGAGATCAGATATCACCTAACCCTACAACTACACCATGAGATATCACCTAACCCTACAACTACACCATGAGATCAGATATCACCTAACCCTACAACTACACCATGAGATATCACCTAACCCTACAACTACACCATGAGATATCACCTAACCCTACAACTACACCATGAGATCAGATATCACCTAACCCTACAACTACACCATGAGATATCACCTAACCCTACAACTACACCATGAGATATCACCTAACCCTACAACTACACCATGAGATCAGATATCACCTAACCCTACAACTACACCATGAGATCAGATATCACCTATAACCCTACAACTACACCATGAGATATCACCTAACCCTACAACTACACCATGAGATATCACCTAACCCTACAACTACACCATGAGATCAGATATCACCTAACCCTACAACTACAGCATGAGATCAGACCAGGGAAGTTTATAGGAGTGTGTGTCAGTCTGGACAACTGTAGATTGTTCATAGGTAGGGATGACTTCAACACAATGTTGTCTGAACTCGTATGTCTATTTCAGCAATGGAAAATATCACAAAAAATGTGTTGTCTTAGATTTTAGACATTTACTAATGATAGGATTCTTTTACAGGGTCTATACCCAAAGACAAGACGAAGGAGGAAATACTAGTGGAGATGAGGAAGGTTAGTAGGCTGTCGTCTAACAGACATGAGGAGGGCTGACATCATGAGGAAGGTTAGTGTGCTGTCGTCTAACAGACATGAGGAGGGCTGACATCATGAGGAAGGTTAGTGTGCTGTCGTCTAGCAGACATGAGGAGGGCTGACATCATGAGGAAGGTTAGTGTGCTGTCGTCTAGCAGACATGAGGAAGGTTAGTGTGCTGTCGTCTAGCAGACATGAGGAAGGTTGGTGTGCTGTCGTCTAGCAGACATGAGGAGGGCTGACATCATGAGGAAGGTTAGTGTGCTGTCGTCTAGCAGACATGAGGAGGGCTGACATAATGAGGAAGGTTAGTGTGCTGTCGTCTAGCAGACATGAGGAAGGTTAGTGGGCTGTCGTCTAGCAGACATGAGGAAGGTTAGTGGGCTGTCGTCTAGCAGACATGAGGAAGGTTAGTGGGCTGTCGTCTAGCAGACATGAGGAAGGTTAGTGGGCTGTCGTCTAGCAGACATGAGGAAGGTTAGTGTGCTGTCGTCTAGCAGACATGAGGAGGGCTGACATCATGAGGGAGGTTAGTGTGCTGTCGTCTAACAGACATGAGGAGGGCTGACATCATGAGGAAGGTTAGTGGGCTGTCGTCTAACAGACATGAGGAGGGCTGACATCATGAGGAAGGTTAGTGTGCTGTCGTCTAACAGACATGAGGAGGGCTGACATCATGAGGAAGGTTAGTGGGCTGTCGTCTAACAGACATGAGGAGGGCCAACATCATGAGGAAGGTTAGTGTGCTGTCGTCTAGCAGACATGAGGAGGGCTGACATCATGAGGAAGGTTAGTGTGCTGTCGTCTAACAGACATGAGGAGGGCTGACATCATGAGGAAGGTTAGTGTGCTGTCGTCTAACAGACATGAGGAGGGCTGACATCATGAGGAAGGTTAGTGTGCTGTCGTCTAACAGACATGAGGAGGGCTGACATCATGAGGAAGGTTAGTGGGCTGTCGTCTAACAGACATGAGGAGGGCTGACATCATGAGGAAGGTTAGTAGGCTGTCGTCTAACAGGCATGAGGAGGGCCGACATCATGAGGAAGGTTAGTGTGCTGTCGTCTAACAGACATGAGGAGGGCCGACATCACGAGGAAGGTTAGTGTGCTCACATGGTCTCGTAATGAGGTAGGGAATTTCCCCTTGTTCTAATGGTCAAGACGTTGGTTTCTCCTGTGGGAGACCAAGGTTCAGATTTATGCCCTTCGACACACTGTGTATCAATCGGTGTGTGTTGTCTAGGTGACAGAAGGAGTGGTAGACGTCATAGTTTACCCCAGCGCTACAGACAAGACTAAGAACAGAGGGTTTGCCTTCGTTGAGTACGACTCCCACAAAGCAGCTGCCATGGCACGGAGGAAACTAATACCAGGTACACACGCACACACCAATACAATTTTGATTGGATTTTACACACACACACACACACACACACACACACACACACACACACACACACACACACACACACACACACACACACACACACACACACACACACACACACACACACACACACACACACACACACACACACACACACACACACTCTACAAGTCTTACAAAGCAACCGCCATGGCACTAATGAAAGTCATACCAGGTGCACTTGTCCAGGGTTACAATATACATGTGTGTTGTTGGGGGACTAGAGTTGGGCTGTTGGGGGACTAGAGGACTGGAGTTGGGCTTTTGGGGGACTAGAGGATTGGAATTGGGCTGTTGGGGGACTAGAGGACTGGCGTTGGGCTGTTGGGGGACTAGAGGATTGGAATTGGGCTGTTGGGGGACTAGAGGACTGGAGTTGGGCTGTTGGGGGACTAGAGGATTGGAATTGGGCTGTTGGGGGACTAGAGGACTGGAGTTGGGCTGTTGGGGGACTAGAGGATTGGAATTGGGCTGTTGGGGGACTAGAGGACTGGAGTTGGGCTGTTGGGGGACTGGAGTTGGGCTGTTGGGGGACTAGAGGACTGGAGTTGGGCTGTTGGGGGACTAGAGGATTGGAATTGGGCTGTTGGGGGACTAGAGGACTGGAGTTGGGCTGTTGGGGGACTGGAGTTGGGCTGTTGGGGGACTAGAGTTGGGCTGTTGGAGGACTGGAGTTGGGCTGTTGGGGGACTAGAGGATTGGAATTGGGCTGTTGGGGGACTAGAGGACTGGAGTTGGGCTGTTGGGGACTAGAGGACTGGAGTTGGGCTGTTGGGGGACTAGAGGATTGGAATTGGGCTGTTGGGGGACTAGAGGACTGGAGTTGGGCTGTTGGGGGACTAGAGGATTGGAGTTGGGCTGTTGGGGGACTGGAGTTGGGCTGTTGGGGGACTAGAGTTGGGCTGTTGGGGGACTGGAGGACTGGAGTTGGGCTGTTGGGGGACTAGAGGATTGGAGTTGGGCTGTTGGGGGACTGGAGGACTGGAGTTGGGCTGCTGGGGGACTAGAGGACTGGAGTTGGGCTGTTGGGGGACTAGAGGACTGGAGTTGTGTTGTTGGGGAACCAGAGGACTGGAGTTGGGCTGTTGGGAGTTTAGTCAGTTATAGTAGTAGCAGTACCTCAGAGTTACTGTAGAGGGGGCTAAAACTAAACAATTGATATATATAAAAAAAAAATGGTCACATACACATGGTTAGCAGATGTTAATGTGAGTGTAGCGAAATGCTTGTGCTTCTAGTTCCGACAATGCAGTAATAACCAACGAGTAATCTAGCTAACAATTCCACAACAACTACCTTATACACACAAGTGAAACCGCACCTCTTTAAGACACCTGAAACCCCACCTCTTTCAGGAATACCTAGGATAGGATAAAGTAATCCTTCTCACCCCCCCTTCCCTTAAAAGATTTAGATGCACTATTGTAAAGTGGCTGTTCCACTGGATGTCATAAGGTGAATGCACCAATTTGTAAGTCGCTCTGGATAAGAGCGTCTGCTAAATGACTTAAATGTAATGTAAATGTAAAGGGATGAAGAATATGTACATAAAGATATATGAGTGAGTGATGGTACAGAACGGCATACAGTAGATGGTATAGAGTACAGAATATACATATGAGATGAGTAATGTAGGGTATGTGAACATGATATAAAGTGCCATTGTTTAAAGTGGCTAGTGATACATTTATTAAAGTGGCCAGAGATTTGAGTCAGTATGTTGGCAGCAGCCACTCAATGTTAGTTAGTGATGGCTGTCTAGCAGTCTGATGGCCTTGAGATAGAAGCTGTTTTTCAGTCTCTCGGTCCCAGCTTTGATGCACCTGTCCTGACCTCGCCTTCTGTACGATAGCGGGGTGAACAGGCAGTGGATCGGGTGGATGTTGTCCTTGATTATCTTTTTGGCCTTCCTGTGACAGCGGGTGATGTAGGTGTCATGGATAGATTTATAGGTGCCCTGGGAACTCCGTCGGTATCACGGAATCCAGACATTAAAACAGAATTCAACAATATTCAACAATATATTGAACTTAAAATGCATTAATTTGCCCAAGTTTA
>NW_025748827.1:0-30478 GCF_021184085.1 Oncorhynchus gorbuscha
TCTTTGAGACCAGGTCCCTGCTGTAAATCAAATCAAATCAAATTTATTTATATAGCCCTTCGTACGTCAGCTGATATCTCAAAGTGCTGTACAGAAACCCAGCCTAAAACCCCAAACAGCAAACAATGCAGGTGTAAAAGGTGTAAAAGCACGGTGGCTAGGAAAAACTCCCCTAGAAAGGCCAAAACCTAGGAAGAAACCTAGAGATGAACCGGCTATGTGGGGTGGCCAGTCCCCTTTCTGGCTGTGCCGGGTAGAGATTATAACAGAACATGACCAAGATGTCTGTAAATGTTCATAAATGACCAGCATGGTCAAATAATAATAAGGCAGAACAGCTGAAACTGGAGCAGCAGCACAGTCAGGTGGACTGGGGACAGCAAGGAGCCATCACGGTCAGGTAGTCCTGGGCACGGTCCTAGGGCTCAGGTCCTCCGAGAGAGAGAAAGAAAGAGAGAATTAGAGAGAGCATATGTGGGGTGGCTAGTCCTCTTCGGCTGTGCCGGGTGGAGATTATAACAGAACGTGGCCAAGATGTTCAAAATGTTCATAAATGACCAGCATGGCTGAATAAATAGCAGAACAGTTGAAACTGGAGCAGGAGCATGGCCAGGTGGACTGGGGACAGCAAGGAGTCCTCATGTCAGGTAGTGGGGACATGGTCCTAGGGCCCAGGCCAGTTGAAACTGGAGCAGCAGCATGGCCAGGTGGACTGGGGACAGCAAGGAGTCATCATGTCAGGTAGTCCTGGGGCATGGTTCTAGGGCTCAGGTCCTCTGAGAGAGAGAAAGAAAAGAGAGAAGGAGAGAATTAGAGAAATGACACTTAGATTTACACAGGACACCGAATAGGACAGGAGAAGTACTCCAGATAAACAAACTGACCCAGCCCCGACACATAAACTACTGCAGCATAAATACTGAGGCTGAGACAGGAGGGGTCAGGGAGACACTGTGGCCCCATCCGAGGACACCCCCGGACAGGGCCAAACAGGAAGGATATAACCCCCACCCACTTTGCCAAAGCACAGCCCCCACACCACTAGAGGGAAATCTTCAACCACCAACTTACTTCATCCTGAGACAAGGCCGAGTATAGCCCAAAGATCTCCGACACGGTACAACCTAAGGGGGGAACCCAGACAGGCCGACCACAACAGTGAATCAACCCACCCAGGTGACGCACCCCCAGGGACGGCACGAGAGAGCCCCAGCAAGCCAGTGACTCAGCCCCGTAACAGGGTTAGAGGCAGAGAATCCCAGTGGAAAAAGGGGAACCGCCAGGCAGAGACAGCAAGGGCGGTTCGTTGCTCCAGAGCCTTTCCGTTCACCTTCCCACTCCTGGGCCAGACTACACTCAATCATATGACCCACTGAAGAGATGAGTCTTCAGTAAAGACTTAAAGGTTGAGACCGAGTTTTGTCTCTGACATGGGTAGGCAGACCGTTCCATAAAAATGGAGCTCTATAGGAGAAAGCCCTGCCTCCAGCTGTTTGCTTAGAAATTCTAGGGACAATTAGGGAGGCCTGCGTCTTGTGACCGTAGCGTACGTATAGGTATGTACGGCAGGACCAAATCAGAGAGGTAGGATGAGCAAGCCCATGTAATGCTTTGTAGGTTAGCAGTGCAAAACCTTGAAATCAGCCCTTGCTTTTGACAGGAAGCCAGTGTAGAGAGGCTAGCACTGAGTAATATGATCAATTTTTTGGTTCTAGTCAGATTCTAGCAGCCGTATTTAGCACTAACTGAAGTTTATTTAGTGCTTTATCCGGTAGCCGGAAAATAGAGCATTGCAGTAGTCTAACCTAGAAGTGACAAAAGCATGGATTAATTTTTCTGCATCATTTTTGGACAGAAAGTTTGATTTTTGCAATGTTACGTAGATGGAAAAAAAGCTGTCCTCGAAATGGTCTTGATGTGTTCTTCAAAAAGAGAGATCAGGGTCCAGAGTAACGCCGAGGTCCTTCACAGTTTTATTTGAGACGACTGTACAACCATTAAGATTAATTGTCAGATTCAACAGAAGATCTCTTTGTTTCTTGGTCCCTGCTGTAATTCTCTGTAATTCTCTTTAGGACCAGGTCCCTGCTGTAATTCTCTTTCAGACCAGGTCTCTGCTGCTGTAATTCTGTTTAGGACCAGGTCCTTGCTGTAAATTAGAACCAGGTCCTCTGTAATTGTCTTAGACCAGGTCCAAGCTGCTTTAGAACCAGGTCCCTGCTGTATTTTTAGAACCAGGTACCCTTTAGAACCAGGTCCCTGCTGTAATTCTCTTTAGAACCAGGTCCCTGCTGTAATTCTCTTTAGAACCAGGTCCCTGCTGTAATTCTCTTTAGAACCAGGTCCCTGCTGTAATTCTCTTTAGGACCAGGTCCCCGTTGTTACTCCCTGAATGGAATATAGCTGTAAGGCATAGTAAACGTTGCTGCAGAGTATTTTCAGCATGATTTGCATGATCACCTTTTGCATCACAGAGCAGAGGTGTGATAAAGGTTATGTGGTCATAAAGAGGGAGACATTAACCAGTCAAACTGTTTTAGAGGAATTGAGGTGTGATAATGGGGGTGGCAGGTGGCCTAGTTGTTAAAAGTCCCAGCTCAAATGGGGAAAAATGTGTGTGGAGTGAGCCAGAAACCTGGAGAGTTAGTGGCATCATTCTAGATACCCTCACCATTCCTTCGTGTCCTTGAGCAAGACATTTAACCCCTACGGCATCATTACGTTCTACAATAGCTCCAGGGGCAATGTACTGCCCCTGACCCATTGCTTCCATCCCCACGTGTGAGTGACCGTCTCAGGGGGCTTAGGTTGTGAGCAAAAAGGCAAATTCCATTCTCTGTTAATGGACAATAAAGTACATCTTTATCTTATACAGGAGGAGAAATAAAAGAAACCAAATGCTAGTTAGCTGGACCAACTTCTCTTATCACTTGTGTAGTTCTGTGAAAACTGATAAATTAAAGCAATATGGCAGAAATTCTACCTACAATAGAAAGACAGGGAGGCGGCCATATTGCCTAGGGCCTACCAGACAGATATATACCAGGAGGCACTGCCATATTGCCTAGGGCCTACCAGACAGATCTATACCAGCACTGCCATTGCCTACTACCAGACAGATCTATTGCCATATTGTCTAGGGCCTACCAGCCAGATCTATATGAGGAGGCACTGCCATATTGCCTAGGGCCTACCAGACAGATATATACCAGGAGGCACTGCCATATTGCCTAGGGCCTACCAGACAGATATATGAGGAGGCACTGCCATATTGCCTAGGTCTACCAGCCAGATCTATATGAGGAGGCGGCCATATTGCCTAGGGCCTACCAGACAGATCTATACCAGGAGGCACTGCCATATTGCCTAGGGCCTACCAGCCAGATCTATATGAGGAGACGGCCATATTGCCTAGGGCCTACCAGACAGATATATATCAGAGGCGGCCATATTGCCTAGGGCCTACCAGACAGATCTATATCAGGAGGCGGCCATATTGCCTAGGGCCTACCAGACAGATATGACTTAAATGTAAATGTAAATATATGAGGAGGCACTGCCATATTGCCTAGGGCCTACCAGCCAGATCTATATGAGGAGGCGGCCATATTGCCTAGGGCCTACCAGCCAGATCTATATGAGGAGGCGGCCATATTGCCTAGGGCCTACCAGCCAGATCTATATGAGGAGGCGGCCATATTGCCTAGGGCCTACCAGACAGATATATATGAGGAGGCACTGCCATATTGCCTAGGGCCTACCAGCCAGATCTATATGAGGAGGCGGCCATATTGCCTAGGGCCTACCAGACAGATATATATGAGGAGGCACTGCCATATTGCCTAGGGCCTACCAGCCAGATCTATATGAGGAGGCGGCCATATTGCCTAGGGCCTACCAGACAGATATATATGAGGAGGCACTGCCATTTCCTAGGGCCTACCAGCCAGATCTATATGAGGAGGCGGCCATATTGCCTAGGGCCTACCAGACAGATCTATATCAAGAGGCGGCCATATTGCCTACCAGACAGATCTATATCAGAGGCTGGCCATATTGCCTAGGGCCTACCAGCCAGATCTATATGAGGAGGCGGCCATATTGCCTAGGGCCTACCAGACAGATATATATGAGGAGGCACTGCCATATTGTCTAGGGCCTACCAGACAGATCTATACCAGACAGATATATATGAGGAGGCACTGCCATATTGTCTAGGGCCTACCAGCCAGATCTATACCAGACAGATATATATGAGGAGGCACTGCCATATCGTCTAGGGCCTACCAGCCAGATCTATACCAGCCAGATCTATATGAGGAGGCACTGCCATATTGCCTAGGGCCTACCAGACAGATCTATATGAGGAGGCACTGCCATATTGCCTAGGGCCTACCAGCCAGATCTATATGAGGAGGCGGCCATATTGCCTAGGGCCTACCAGACAGATCTATATGAGGAGGCACTGCCATATTGTCTAGGGCCTACCAGCCAGATCTATACCAGCCAGATCTATATGAGGAGGCACTGCCATATTGTCTAGGACTCTAGGGCCTACCAGACAGATCTATACCAGCCAGATCTATATGAGGAGGCACTGCCATATTGTCTAGGGCCTACCAGCCAGATCTATACCAGCCAGATCTATATGAGGAGGCACTGCCATATTGTCTAGGGGCCTACCAGACAGATCTATATGAGGAGGCACCTGCTATATTGTCTAGGGCCTACCAGCCAGATATATACCAGCCAGATCTATATGAGGGAGGCACTGCCATATTGTCTAGGGCCTACCAGCCAGATCTATATGAAGAGGCACTGCCATATTGTCTAGGGCCTACCAGCCAGATATACCAGCCAGATCTATATGAGGGGAGGCACTGCCATTGCCTAGGGCCTACCAGACAGATCTATACCAGGAGGCACTGCCATATTGCCTAGGGGCCTACCAGACAGATATATATCAGAGGCGTCATATTGCCCTAGGGCCTACCAGACAGATCTATATCAGGAGGCGGCCATATTGCCTAGGGCCTACCAGACAGATATATATGAGGAGGCACTGCCATATTGTCTAGGGCCTACCAGACAGATCTATACCAGACAGATATATATGAGGAGGCACACTGCCATATTGTCTAGGGCCTACCAGACAGATCTATACCAGACAGATATATATGAGGAGGCACTGCCATATTGTCTAGGGCCTACCAGCCAGATCTATACCAGCCAGATATATGAGGAGGCACTGCCATATTGCCTAGGGCCTACCAGAGCCAGATCTATATGAGGAGGCACTGCCATATTGCCTAGGGCCTACCAGCCAGATCTATATGAGAGGCACTGCCATATTGCCTAGGGCCTACCAGCCAGATCTATACCAGCCAGCACTCTATATGAGGAGGCACCAGCCAGATCTATACCAGCCAGATCTATATGAGGAGGCACTGCCATATTGCCTAGGGCCTACCAGCCAGATCTATATGAGGAGGCACTGCCATATTGTCTAGGGACTCTAGGATCTATACCAGCCAGATCTATATGAGGAGGCACTGCCATATTGTCTAGGGCCTACCAGCCAGATATATACCAGCCAGATCATATATGAGGAGGCACTGCCCATTGCCTAGAGCCTACCAGACAGATCTATACCAGGAGGCACCCTAGGGCCTACCAGACAGATCTATATGAGGAGGCGTCATATTGCCTAGGGCCTACCAGCCAGATCTATGAGGAGGCACTTCCATATTGCCTAGGGCCTACTCAGCCAGATCTATACCAGCCAGATCTATATGAGGAGGCACTGCCATATTGTTCTTAGGGCCTACCAGCCAGATCTATACCAGACAGATCTATATGAGGAGGCACTGCCATATTGCCTAGGGCCTACCAGCCAGATCTATACCAGCCAGATCTATATGAGGGGCACCATATTGTCTAGGGCCTACCAGCCAGATCTATACCAGCCAGATCTATATGAGGAGGCACTGCCATATTGTCTAGGGCCTACCAGCCAGATCTATACCAGACAGATCTATATGAGGAGGCACTACATATTGTCTAGGCTCAACCAGCCAGATCTATACCAGCCAGATCTATATGAGGAGGCACTGCCATATTGTCTAGGGCCTACCAGCCAGATCTATATGAGGAGGCACTGCCATATTGTCTAGGGCCTACCAGCCAGATCTATATACCAGCCAGATGCTATTGAGGAGGGGCCTACCAGCCAGATCTATACCAGCCAGATCTATATGAGGAGACACTGCCATACGTTCAGGGCCACCAGCCAGATCTATATGAGGAGGCACTGCCATATTGTCTAGGCCTACCAGCCAGATATATACCAGCCAGATCTATATGAGGAGGCTGGCTATATTGTCTAGGGCCTACCAGCCAGATATATGAGGAGGCACTGCCATATTGTCTAGGGCCTACCAGCCAGATAGATACCAGCCAGATCTATATGAGGAGGCACTGCCATATTGTCTAGGGCCTACCAGCCAGATCTATCTGGATAAGAGCGTCCATTGCCTATGACTTAAATGATGTAAAGCCAGATCTATGAGGAGGCACTGCCATATTGCCTAGGGCCTACCAGCCAGATTCATACCAGCCAGATCTATATGAGGAGCACTGCCATATTGCCTAGGGCCTACCAGCCAGATCTATATGAGGAGGCATGCACATATTGCCTAGGGCCTACCAGACAGATCTATACCACCAGGAGGCACTGCCATATTGTTGTCTAGGGCCTACCAGCCAGATCTATGAGGAGGCACTGCCATATTGCCTAGGGCCTACCAGCCAGATCTTTCAGATCTAGTGCCTGTAGAAAAGGGATCATTAATTGGTGGACTGCAGCCAAATTTATTTGGCCCCCCAAAAGTGAAACATTTATTTTGTTTTGCATATCAGACAGTAAACTACTATGAATTCAGCTCAAAATTATTTTCATTTAGGGAAACTTTATCTTCCATGTATTTCCTCTCTCATAAAATAGAGAGATGTGACTATGTACCAATGTAATAAAGGTTCGAAATGATTATGCTTTTGTCAGATACTATGTCTGTTTGGGATTCTGCATCAATTTGTAGAATAGAAATGATTTTATAATGTATTTATAGTGTTCTGGTCCCTAACCATCGTCCCACGGCTGAATCTATTTGATGATCCCTGCTGTAGCGGGTAATGGGTCAAGGGCTTGTTTCTGACAGGGCCTAAGAATGTTTTTAAATTCTTTCAGCTCTTAGTACCTACCATAGAGGGGTGTGTGGTCCCAGTCTAAGGGTAGTTTCTGGACAGGGCCTAAGAATGTTTTTAAATTCTTTCAGCTCTTAGTACCTACCATAGAGGGGTGTGGTCCCAGTCTAAGGGTAGTTTCTGGACAGGGCCAAGAATGTTTTTAAATTCTTTCAGCTCTTAGTACCTACCATAGAGGGGTGTGGTCCCAGTCTAAGGGTAGTTTCTGGACAGGGCCTAAGAATGTTTTAAAATTCTTTCAGCTCTTAGTACCTACCATAGAGGGGTGTGGTCCCAGTCTAAGGGTAGTTTCTGGACAGGGCCTAAGAATGTTTTTAAATTCTTTCAGCTCTTAGTACCTACCATAGAGGGGTGTGGTCCCAGTCTAAGGGTAGTTTATGGACAGGGCCTAAGAATGTTTTAAATTCTTTTTTCAGCTCTTAGTACCTACCATAGAGGGGTGTGGTCCCAGTCTAAGGGTAGTTTATGGACAGGGCTTAAGAATGTCCTCCAATGTCAAATCTTTCTTTCCAGCGTTTCCATGGGGAACCTTGAAGGAGTAACGGTCCATCTGTCCAGAAATACGGGGAAAGCCAACCATCTGACAACCTGTGTGTGTGTGTGTGTGTGTGTGTGTGTGTGTGTGTGTGTGTGTGTGTGTGTGTGTGTGTGCGTGCGTGCGTGTGTGTCTGTGTGTGTGTGTGTGTGTGTGTGTGTGTGTGTGTGTGTGTGTGTGTGTGTGTGTGTGTGTGTGTGTGTGTGTGTGTGTGTGTGTGTGTGTGTGTGTGTGTGTGTGTGTGTGTGTGAAGATAACAGTTCTTTGGAAGCAGGATTAGGCTCCACAGTTAAATCAATGAGAGGGTTAGTGGGGACAGTTTAGCAACAAAATGAGGTCAAGGGCCACATTGAGCCCTGAAGCCTGTAGATAGAGGTGCTACCTGGCTGTAGATGGAGGTACTACCTGGCTGTAGATAGAGATACTACCTGGTTGTAGATAGAGGTACTACCTGGCTGTAGATAGAGGTACTACTGGCTGTTGATAGAGGTGCTACCTGGTTGTAGATGGAGGTACCACCTGGCTGTAGATAGAGGTACTACCTGGCTGTAGATGGAGGTACTACCTGGCTGTAGATAGAGGTGCTACCTGGCTGTAGATAGAGGTGCTACCTGGCTGTTGATAGAGGGTGCCACCTGGCTGTAGATGGAGGTACTAACTGGTTGTAGATAGAGGTACTACCTGGCTGGAGGTAACTACCTGGCTGTTGATAGAGGTGCTACCTGGCTGTAGATGGAGGTACTACCTGGCTGTAGATAGAGGTACTACCTGGCTGAGGTACTACCTGGCTGTAGATAGAGGTACTACCTGGCTGTAGATAGAGGTGCTACCTGGCTGTAGATAGAGGTAGTACCTGGCTGTAGATAGAGGTGCTACCTGGCTGTAGATAGAGGTACTACCTGGCTGTAGATAGAGGTGCTACCTGGCTGTAGATAGAGGTGCTACCTGGCTGCTGATAGAGGTACTACCTGGCTGTTGATAGAGGTGCTACCTGGCTGTAGATAGAGGTGCTACCTGGCTGTAGATAGAGGTACTACCTGCCTGTAGATAGAGGTGCTACCTGGCTGTAGATAGAGGTACTACCTGGCTGTAGATAGAGGTACTACCTGGCTGTAGATAGAGGTACTACCTGGCTGTAGATAGAGGTACTACCTGGCTGTAGATAGAGGTAGTACCTGGTTGTAGATAGAGGTAGTACCTGGCTGTAGATAGAGGTACTACCTGGCTGTAGATAGAGGTACTACCTGGCTGTAGATAGAGGTACTACCTGGCTGTAGATAGAGGTACTACCTGGCTGTAAATAGAGGTACTACCTGGCTGAGGTACTACCTGGCTGAGGTACTACCTGGCTGTAGATAGAGGTACTACCTGGCTGAGGTACTACATTTACATTTACATTTAAAGTCATTTAGCAGACGCTCTTATCCAGAGCGACTTACAAATTGGTGCATTCACCTTATGACATGGTGGGGTGAGAGGGGATTACTTAACCTATCCTAGGTATTCCTTAAAGAGGTGGGGTTTCAGGTGTCTCCGGAAGGTGGTGATTGACTCCGCTGTCCTGGCGTCGTGAGGGAGTTTGTTCCACCATTGGGGGCCAGGGCAGCTAACAGTTTTGACTGGGCTGAGCGGGAGCTGTACTTCCTCAGTGGTAGGGAGGCGAGCAGGCCAGAGGTGGATGAACGCAGTGCCCTTGTTTGGGTGTAGGGCCTGATCAGAGCCTGAGGTACTGAGTGCCGTTCCCCTCACAGCCCGTGGCAAGCACCATGGTCTTGTAGCGGATGCGAGCTTCAACTGGAAGCCAGTGGAGAGAACGGAGGAGCGGGGTGACGTGAGAGAACTTGGGAAGGTTGAACACCAGACGGGCTGCGGCGTTCTGGATGAGTTGAAGGGGTTTAATGGCACAGGCAGGGAGCCCAGCCAACAGCGAGTTGCAGTAATCCAGACGGGAGATGACAAGTGCCTGGATTAGGACCTGCGCCGCTTCCTGTGAGGCAGGGTCGTACTCTGCGGATGTTGTAGAGCATGAACCTACAGGAACGGGCCACCGCCTTGATGTTAGTTGAGAACGACAGGGTGTTGTCCAGGATCACGCCAAGGTTCTTGGCGCTCTGGGAGGAGGACACAATGGAGTTGTCGACGTGATGGCGTGATCATGGAACGGGCAGTCCTTTCCCCGGGAGGAAGAGCAGCCCGTCTTGCCGAGGTTCAGCTTGAGGTGGTGATCCGTCATCCACACTGATATGTCTGCCAGACATGCAGAGATGCGATTCGCCACCTGGTCATCAGAAGGGGAAAGGAGAAGATTAATTGTGTGTCGTCTGCATAGCAATGATAAGAGAGACCATGTGAGGTTATGACAGAGCCAAGTGACTTGGTGTATAGCGAGAATAGAGAGGGCCAAGAACAGAGCCCTGGGGGACACCAGTGGTGAGAGCGCGTGTGAGGAGACAGATTCTCGCCACGCCACCTGGTAGGAGCGACCTGTCAGGTAGGACGCAACAAGCGTGGGCCGCGCCGGAGATGCCCAACTCGGAGAGGGTGGAGAGGAGGATCTGATGGTTCACAGTATCGAAGGCAGCCGATAGATCTAGAAGGATGAGAGCAGAGGAGAGAGAGTTAGCTTTTGCAGTGCGGAGCGCTCCGTGATACAGAGGAGAGCAGTCTCAGTTGAATGACTAGTCTTGAAACCTGACTGATTTGGATCAAGAAGGTCATTCAGAGAGATAGCGGGAGAGCTGGCCAAGGACGGCACGTTCAAGAGTTTTGGAGAGAAAAGAAAGAAGGGATACTGGTCTGTAATTGTTGACATCGGAGGGATCGGGAGTGTAGGTTTTTCAGAAGGGGTGCAACTCTCGCCTCTTGAAGACGGAAGGGACGTAGCCAACGGTCAGGGATGAGTTGATGAGCGAGGGTGAGGGGGAGAAGGTCTCCTGAAATGGTCTGGAGAGAAGAGAGGAGGGGATAGGGTCAAGCGGGCAGGTTGTTGGGCGGCCGTGTCGTCACAAGACGCGAGATTTCATCTGGAGAGAGAGGGGAGAAAGAGGTCAGAGCACAGGGTAGGGCAGTGTGAGCAGAACCAGCGGTGTCGTTTGACTTAGCAAACGAGGATCGGATGTGTCGACCTTCTTTTCAAAATGGTTGACGAAGTCATCTGCAGAGAGGGAGGAGGGGGGAGGGGGCGGAGGATTCAGGAGGGAGGAGAAGGTGGCAAAGAGCTTCCTAGGGTTAGAGGCAGATGCTTGGAATTTAGCGTGGTAGAAAGTGGCTTTAGCAGCAGAGACAGAGGAGGAAAATGTAGAGAGGAGGGAGTGAAAGGATGCCAGGTCCGCAGGGAGGCGAGTTTTCCTCCATTTCCGCCGGCTGCCCGGGAGCCTCTGTTCTGTGAGCTCGCAATGAGTCATCGAGCCACGGAGCGGGAGGGGAGGACCGAGCCGGCCTGGAGGATAGGGGACATAGAGAGTCAAGGGATGCAGAGAGGGAGGAGAGGAGGGTTGAGGAGGCAGAATCAGGAGATAGGTGGGAGAAGGTTTGAGCGGAGGGAAGAGATGATAGGATGGAAGAGGAGAGAGAAGCGGGGGAGAGAGAGCGAAGGTTGGGACGGCGCGATACCATCCGAGTAGGGCAGCAGTGGAGGTGTTGGATGAGAGCGAGAGGGAAAAGGATACAAGGCAGTGGTCGGAGACTTGGAGGGGAGTTGCAGTGAGGTTAGTGGAAGAACAGCATCTAGTAAAGATGAGGTCGAGCGTATTGCCTGCCTTGTGAGTAGGGGGAAGGTGAGAGGGTGAGGTCAAAAGAGGAGAGGAGTGGAAAGAAGGAGGCAGAGAGGAAAGAGTCAAAGGTAGACGGGGAGGTTAAAGTCGCCCAGAACTGTGAGAGGTGAGCCGCCCTCAGGAAAGGAGTTTATCAAGGCATCAAGCTCATTGATGAACTCTCCGAGGAACCTGAGGGCGATAAATGATAAGGATGTTAAGCTTGAAAGGGCTAGTAACTGTGACAGCATGGAATTCAAAGGAGGCGATAGACAGATGGGTAAGGGGAGAAAGGGAGAATGACCACTTGGGAGAGATGAGGATCCCGGTGCCACCACCCCGCTGACCAGACGCTCGGGGTGTGCGAGAACACGGGGCGGACGAAGAGAGAGCAGTAGGAGTAGCAGTGTTGTCTGTGGTGATCCATGTTTCCGTCAGTGCCAAGAAGTCGAGGGACTGGAGGGAGGCATAGGCTGAGATGAACTCTGCCTTGTTGACGCAGATTGGCAGTTCCAGAGGCTACCGGAGACCTGAACCCACGTGGGTCGGCGCGCTGGGACCACCAGAGTAGGGTGGCCGCGGCCACGCGGTGTGGAGCGTTTGTATGGTCTGTGCAGAGAGGAGAGAACAGGGATAAACAGACACATAGTTGACAGGCTACAGAAGAGGCTACTTAATGCAAAGGAGATTGGAATGACAAGTGGACTACACGTCTCGAATGTTCAGAAAGTTAAGCTACGTAGCAAGAATCTATTGACTAAAAATGATTAAAATGATACAGTACTGCTGAAGTAGGCCAGCTGGCAGTGGGTGTTGTTGACACTACACTAATCAAGTCGTCTGAGTGTAAAGTTTCTGCAGTGTTGCTATTCGGGGCTAGCAGGCTAGCTAGCAGTGTTGTTTACGTTACGCTATGCTAAAAGAACGACAATAGATGCTAGCGAACCTAGAAAATCGCTCTAGACTACCCAATTATCTTTGATACAAAGACGGCTATGTAGCTAGCCAAGTAGCTAGCTACGATCAAACAAATCAAACCGTTGTACTGTAATGAAATGAAGTGAAAAAGTGATACAACCTGTGAATGCGACCGGGTACTACCTGGCTGTAAATAGAGGTACTACCTGGATGAGGTACTACCTGGCTGTAGATAGAGGTACTACCTGGCTGTAAATAGAGGTACTACCTGGCTGTAAATAGAGGTACTACCTGGCTGTAGATAGAGGTACTACCTGGCTGAGGTACTACCTGGCTGTAGATAGAGGTACACCTGGCTGTAGATAGAGGTACTACCTGGCTGTAGATAGAGGTACTACCTGCCTGTAGATAGAGGTGCTACCTGGCTGCAGATAGAGGTACCACCTGGCTGTAAATAGAGGTATTACCTGTCTGAGGTACTACCTGGCTGTAGATAGAGGTACCACCTGCCTGTAGATAGAGGTGCTACCTGGCTGTAGATAGAGGTACTACCTGGCTGTAAATAGAGGTACTACCTGGCTGTAGATAGAGGTACTACCTGGCTGAGGTACTACCTGGCTGTAAATAGAGGTACTACCTGGCTGTAGATAGAGGTACTACCTGGCTGTAAATAGAGGTACTACCTGGCTGTAGATAGAGGTACTACCTGGCTGTAAATAGAGGTACTACCTGGCTGTAGATAGAGGTACTACCTGGCTGTAGATAGAGGTGCTACCTGGCTGTAGATAGAGGTACTACCTGGCTGAGGTACTACCTGGCTGTAAATAGAGGTACTACCTGGCTATAGATAGAGGTACTACCTGGCTGAGGTACTACCTGGCTGTAGATAGAGGTGCTACCTGGCTGTAGATAGAGGTACTACCTGGCTGTAGATAGAGGTACTACCTGGCTGTAAATAGAGGTACTACCTGGCTGAGGTACTACCTGGCTGTAGATAGAGGTACTACCTGGCTGTAAATAGAGGTACTACCTGGCTGTAGATAGAGGTGCTACCTGGCTGTTGATAGAGGTGCTACCTGGCTGTAGATGGAGGTACTACCTGGCTGTAGATAGAGGTACTACCTGGCTGAGGTACTACCTGGCTGTTGATAGAGGTGCTACCTGGCTGTAGATGGAGGTACTACCTGGCTGTAGATAGAGGTACTACCTGGCTGAGGTACTACCTGGCTGTAGATAGAGGTACTACCTGGCTGTAGATAGAGGTGCTACCTGGCTGTAGATAGAGGTAGTACCTGGCTGTAGATAGAGGTGCTACCTGGCTGTAGATAGAGGTGCTACCTGGCTGTTGATAGAGGTACTACCTGGCTGTTGATAGAGGTACTACCTGGCTGTAGACTACCTGGCTGAGGTACTACCTGGCTGTAAATAGAGGTACTACCTGGATGAGGTACTACCTGGCTGTAGATAGAGGTACTACCTGGCTGTAAATAGAGGTACTACCTGGCTGTAACAGAGGTACTACCTGGCTGTAGATAGAGGTACTACCTGGCTGAGGTACTACCTGGCTGTAGATAGAGGTACTACCTGGCTGTAGATAGAGGTACTACCTGGCTGTAGATAGAGGTACTACCTGCCTGTAGATAGAGGTACTACCTGGCTGTAGATAGAGGTACTACCTGCCTGTAGATAGAGGTGCTACCTGGCTGTAGATAGAGGTACTACCTGGCTGTAAATAGAGGTACTACCTGGCTGAGGTACTACCTGGCTGTAGATAGAGGTACTACCTGCCTGTAGATAGAGGTGCTACCTGGCTGTAGATAGAGGTACTACCTGGCTGTAAATAGAGGTACTACCTGGCTGTAGATAGAGGTACTACCTGGCTGAGGTACTACCTGGCTGTAAATAGAGGTACTACCTGGCTGTAGATAGAGGTACTACCTGGCTGTAGATAGAGGTACTACCTGGCTGAGGTACTACCTGGCTGTAAATAGAGGTACTACCTGGCTATAGATAGAGGTACTACCTGGCTGAGGTACTACCTGGCTGTAGATAGAGGTGCTACCTGGCTGTAAATAGAGGTACTACCTGGCTGTAGATAGAGGTGCTACCTGGCTGTTGATAGAGGTGCTACCTGGCTGTAGATGGAGGTACTACCTGGCTGTAGATAGAGGTACTACCTGGCTGAGGTACTACCTGCCTGTTGATAGAGGTGCTACCTGGCTGTAGATGGAGGTACTACCTGGCTGTAGATAGAGGTACTACCTGGCTGAGGTACTACCTGGCTGTAGATAGAGGTACTACCTGGCTGTAGATAGAGGTGATACCTGGCTGTAGATAGAGGTAGTACCTGGCTGTAGATAGAGGTGCTACCTGGCTGTAGATAGAGGTGCTACCTGGCTGTTGATAGAGGTACTACCTGGCTGTTGATAGAGGTTCTACCTGGCTGTAGATAGAGGTGCTACCTGGCTTTAGATAGAGGTACTACCTGCCTGTAGATAGAGGTGCTACCTGGCTGTAGATAGAGGTACTACCTGGCTGTAGATAGAGGTACTACCTGGCTGTAAATAGAGGTACTACCTGGCTGTAAATAGAGGTACTACCTGGCTGTAGATAGAGGTACTACCTGGCTGAGGTACTACCTGGCTGTAGATAGAGGTACTACCTGGCTGTAGATAGAGGTACTACCTGGCTGTAGATAGAGGTACTACCTGTAGGCTGGCTGTAGATAGAGGTACTACCTGGCTGTAGATAGAGGTTCTACCTGGCTGTAGATAGAGGTACTACCTGGCTGTAAATAGAGGTACTACCTGGCTGAGGTACTACCTGGCTGTAGATAGAGGTACTACCTGCTGTAGATAGAGGTACTACCTGGCTGTAGATAGAGGTACTACCTGGCTGTAAATAGAGGTACTACCTGGCTGTAGATAGAGGTACTACCTGGCAGATGAGGTACTACCTGGCTGTAAATAGAGGTACTACCTGGCTGTAGATAGAGGTACTACCTGGCTGTAAATAGAGGTACTACCTGGCTGTAGATAGAGGTACTACCTGGCTGAGGTACTACCTGGCTGTAAATAGAGGTACTACCTGGCTGTAGATAGAGGTACTACCTGGCTGTAGATAGAGGTGCTACCTGGCTGTTGATAGAGGTGCTACCTGGCTGTAGATGGAGGTACTACCTGGCTGTAGATAGAGGTACTACCTGGCTGAGGTACTACCTGGCTGTTGATAGAGGTGCTACCTGGCTGTAGATGGAGGTACTACCTGGCTGTAGATAGAGGTACTACCTGGCTGAGGTACTACCTGGCTGTAGATAGAGGTACTACCTGGCTGTAGATAGAGGTGCTACCTGGCTGTAGATAGAGGTAGTACCTGGCTGTAGATAGAGGTACTACCTGGCTGTAGATAGAGGTGCTACCTGGCTGTTGATAGAGGTACTACCTGGCTGTAGATAGAGGTGCTACCTGGCTGTAGATAGAGGTGCTACCTGGCTTTAGATAGAGGTACTACCTGCCTGTAGATAGAGGCTACCTGGCTGTAGATAGATGTACTACCTGGCTGTAGATAGAGGTACTACCTGGCTGTAGATAGAGGTACTACCTGGCTGTAGATAGAGGTACTACCTGGCTGTAGATAGAGGTGCTACCTGGCTGTAGATAGAGGTACTACCTGGCTGTAGATAGAGGTACTACCTGGCTGTAGATAGAGGTACTACCTGGCTGTAGATAGAGGTACTACCTGGCTGTAAATGAGGTACTACCTGGCTGAGGTACTACCTGGCTGGTACTACCTGGCTGTAGATAGAGGTACTACCTGGCTGAGGTACTACCTGGCTGTAAATAGAGGTACTACCTGGATGAGGTACTACCTGGCTGTAGATAGAGGTACTACCTGGCTGTAAATAGAGGTACTACCTGGCTGTAAATAGAGGTACTACCTGGCTGTAGATAGAGGTACTACCTGGCTGAGGTACTACCTGGCTGTAGATAGAGGTACTACCTGGCTGTAGATAGAGGTACTACCTGGCTGTAGATAGAGGTACTACCTGCCTGTAGATAGAGGTACTACCTGGCTGTAGATAGAGGTACTACCTGCCTGTAGATAGAGGTGCTACCTGGCTGTAGATAGAGGTACTACCTGGCTGTAAATAGAGGTACTACCTGGCTGAGGTACTACCTGGCTGTAGATAGAGGTACTACCTGGCTGAGGTACTACCTGGCTGTAGATAGAGGTACTACCTGGCTGTAAATAGAGGTACTACCTGGCTGTAGATAGAGGTACTACCTGGCTGAGGTACTACCTGGCTGTAAATAGAGGTACTACCTGGCTGTAGATAGAGGTACTACCTGGCTGTAGATAGAGGTGCTACCTCGCTGTAGATAGAGGTACTACCTGGCTGAGGTACTACCTGGCTGTAAATAGAGGTACTACCTGGCTATAGATAGAGGTACTACCTGGCTGAGGTACTACCTGGCTGTAGATAGAGGTGCTACCTGGCTGTAGATAGAGGTACTACCTGGCTGTAGATAGAGGTACTACCTGGCTGTAAATAGAGGTACTACCTGGCTGAGGTACTACCTGGCTGTAGATAGAGGTACTACCTGGCTGTAAATAGAGGTACTACCTGGCTGTAGATAGAGGTGCTACCTGGCTGTAAATAGAGGTACTACCTGGCTGTAGATAGAGGTACTACCTGGCTGTAGATAGAGGTGCTACCTGGCTGTTGATAGAGGAGCTACCTGGCTGTAGATAGAGGTACTACCTGGCTGTAGATAGAGGTGCTACCTGGCTGTTGATAGAGGTGCTACCTGGCTGTAGATAGAGGTGCTACCTGGCTGTAGATAGAGGTACTACCTGGCTGTAGATAGAGGTACTACCTGGCTGTAGATAGAGGTACTACCTGGCTGAGGTACTACCTGGCTGTAGATAGAGGTGCTACCTGGCTGTAGATAGAGGTGCTACCTGGCTGTAGATAGAGGTACTACCTGGCTGAGGTACTACCTGGCTGAGGTACTACCTGGCTGTAAATAGAGGTACTACCTGGCTATAGATAGAGGTACTACCTGGCTGAGGTACTACCTGGCTGTAGATAGAGGTGCTACCTGGCTGTAGATAGAGGTACTACCTGGCTGTAGATAGAGGTACTACCTGGCTGTAAATAGAGGTACTACCTGGCTGAGGTACTACCTGGCTGTAGATAGAGGTGCTACCTGGCTGTAGATAGAGGTGCTACCTGGCTGTAGATAGAGGTGCTACCTGGCTGTAGATAGAGGTACTACCTGGCTGTAGATAGAGGTACTACCTGGCTGTAGATAGAGGTACTACCTGGCTGAGGTACTACCTGGCTGTAGATAGAGGTGCTACCTGGCTGTAGATAGAGGTGCTACCTGGCTGTAGATAGAGGTGCTACCCTGGTACTGTAGATAGAGGTACTACCTGGCTGTAGATAGAGATACTACCTGGCTGTAGATAGAGGAGCTACCTGGCTGTAGATAGAGGTACTACCTGGCTGTAGATAGAGGTACTACCTGCCTGTAGATAGAGGTACTACCTGGCTGTAGATATAGGTACTACCTGCCTGTAGATAGAGGTACTACCTGGCTGTAGATGGAGGTACTACCTGGCTGTAGATAGAGATACTACCTGGCTGTAGATAGAGGTACTACCTGGCTGTAGATAGAGGTACTTCCTGGCTGTTGATAGAGGTGCTACCTGGCTGTAGATGGAGGTACTACCTGGCTGTAGATAGAGGTACTACCTGGCTGTTGATAGAGGTGCTACCTGGCTGTAGATGGAGGTACTACCTGGCTGTAGATTGAGGTACTACCTGGCTGAGGTACTACCTGGCTGTAGATAGAGGTACTACCTGGCTGTAGATAGAGGTGCTACCTGGCTGTAGATAGAGGTAGTACCTGGCTGTAGATAGAGGTGCTACCTGGCTGTAGATAGAGGTACTACCTGGCTGTAGATAGAGGTGCTACCTGGCTGTAGATAGAGGTGCTACCTGGCTGTTGATAGAGGTACTACCTGGCTGTTGATAGAGGTGCTACCTGGCTGTAGATAGAGGTGCTACCTGGCTGTAGATAGAGGTACTACCTGCCTGTAGATAGAGGTGCTACCTGGCTGTAGATAGAGGTACTACCTGGCTGTAGATAGAGGTACTACCTGGCTGTAGATAGAGGTACTACCTGGCTGTAGATAGAGGTACTACCTGGCTGTAGATAGAGGTAGTACCTGGCTGTAGATAGAGGTAGTACCTGGCTGTAGATAGAGGTACTACCTGGCTGTAGATAGAGGTACTACCTGGCTGTAGATAGAGGTACTACCTGGCTGTAGATAGAGGAACTACCTGGCTGTAGATAGAGGTACTACCTGGCTGAGGTACTACCTGGCTGAGGTACTACCTGGCTGTAGATAGAGGTACTACCTGGCTGAGGTACTACCTGGCTGTAAATAGAGGTACTACCTGGATGAGGTACTACCTGGCTGTAGATAGAGGTACTACCTGGCTGTAAATAGAGGTACTACCTGGCTGTAGATAGAGGTACTACCTGCCTGTAGATAGAGGTACTACCTGGCTGTAGATAGAGGTAATACCTGCCTGTAGATAGAGGTGCTACCTGGCTGTAGATAGAGGTACTACCTGGCTGTAAATAGAGGTACTACCTGGCTGAGGTACTACCTGGCTGTAGATAGAGGTACTACCTGCCTGTAGATAGAGGTACTACCTGGCTGTAGATAGAGGTACTACCTGGCTGTTGATAGAGGTACTACCTGGCTGTAGATGGAGGTACTACCTGGCTGTAGATAGAGATACTACCTGGCTGTAGATAGAGGTACTACCTGGCTGTAGATAGAGGTACTTCCTGGCTGTTGATAGAGGTGCTACCTGGCTGTAGATAGAGGTACTACCTGGCTGTAGATAGAGGTGCTACCTGGCTGTAGATAGAGGTACTACCTGCCTGTAGATAGAGGTGCTACCTGGCTGTAGATAGAGGTACTACCTGGCTGTAGATAGAGGTACTACCTGGCTGTAGATAGAGGTACTACCTGGCTGTAGATAGAGGTACTACCTGGCTGTAGATAGAGGTAGTACCTGGCTGTAGATAGAGGTAGTACCTGGCTGTAGATAGAGGTACTACCTGGCTGTAGATAGAGGTACTACCTGGCTGTAGATAGAGGTACTACCTGGCTGTAAATAGAGGTACTACCTGGCTGAGGTACTACCTGGCTGAGGTACTACCTGGCTGTAGATAGAGGTACTACCTGGCTGAGGTACTACCTGGCTGTAAATAGAGGTACTACCTGGATGAGTTACTACCTGGCTGTAGATAGAGGTACTACCTGGCTGTAAATAGAGGTACTACCTGGCTGAGGTACTACCTGGCTGAGGTACTACCTGGCTGTAGATAGAGGTGCTACCTGGCTGAGGTACTACCTGGCTGTAGATAGAGGTACTACCTGGCTGTAGATAGAGATACTACCTGGCTGTAGATAGAGGAGCTACCTGGCTGTAGATAGAGGTACTACCTGGCTGTAGATAGAGGTACTACCTGCCTGTAGATAGAGGTACTACCTGGCTGTAGATAGAGGTAATACCTGCCTGTAGATAGAGGTGCTACCTGGCTGTAGATAGAGGTACTACCTGGCTGTAAATAGAGGTACTACCTGGCTGAGGTACTACCTGGCTGTAGATAGAGGTACTACCTGCCTGTAGATAGAGGTACTACCTGGCTGTAGATATAGGTACTACCTGCCTGTAGATAGAGGTACTACCTGGCTGTAGATGGAGGTACTACCTGGCTGTAGATAGAGATACTACCTGGCAGTAGATAGAGGTACTACCTGGCTGTAGATAGAGGTACTTCCTGGCTGTTGATAGAGGTGCTACCTGGCTGTAGATGGAGGTACTACCTGGCTGTAGATAGAGGTACTACCTGGCTGTTGATAGAGGTGCTACCTGGCTGTAGATGGAGGTACTACCTGGCTGTAGATTGAGGTACTACCTGGCTGAGGTACTACCTGGCTGTAGATAGAGGTACTACCTGGCTGTAGATAGAGGTGCTACCTGGCTGTAGATAGAGGTAGTACCTGGCTGTAGATAGAGGTGCTACCTGGCTGTAGATAGAGGTACTACCTGGCTGTAGATAGAGGTGCTACCTGGCTGTAGATAGAGGTGCTACCTGGCTGTTGATAGAGGTACTACCTGGCTGTTGATAGAGGTGCTACCTGGCTGTAGATAGAGGTGCTACCTGGCTGTAGATAGAGGTACTACCTGCCTGTAGATAGAGGTGCTACCTGGCTGTAGATAGAGGTACTACCTGGCTGTAGATAGAGGTACTACCTGGCTGTAGATAGAGGTACTACCTGGCTGTAGATAGAGGTACTACCTGGCTGTAGATAGAGGTAGTACCTGGCTGTAGATAGAGGTAGTACCTGGCTGTAGATAGAGGTACTACCTGGCTGTAGATAGAGGTACTACCTGGCTGTAGATAGAGGAACTACCTGGCTGTAAATAGAGGTACTACCTGGCTGAGGTACTACCTGGCTGAGGTACTACCTGGCTGTAGATAGAGGTACTACCTGGCTGAGGTACTACCTGGCTGTAAATAGAGGTACTACCTGGATGAGTTACTACCTGGCTGTAGATAGAGGTACTACCTGGCTGTAAATAGAGGTACTACCTGGCTGAGGTACTACCTGGCTGAGGTACTACCTGGCTGTAGATAGAGGTGCTACCTGGCTGAGGTACTACCTGGCTGTAGATAGAGGTACTACCTGGCTGTAGATAGAGATACTACCTGGCTGTAGATAGAGGAGCTACCTGGCTGTAGATAGAGGTACTACCTGGCTGTAGATAGAGGTACTACCTGCCTGTAGATAGAGGTACTACCTGGCTGTAGATATAGGTACTACCTGCCTGTAGATAGAGGTACTACCTGGCTGTAGATGGAGGTACTACCTGGCTGTAGATAGAGATACTACCTGGCTGTAGATAGAGGTACTACCTGGCTGTAGATAGAGGTACTTCCTGGCTGTTGATAGAGGTGCTACCTGGCTGTAGATGGAGGTACTACCTGGCTGTAGATAGAGTACTACCTGGCTGTTGATAGAGGTGCTACCTGGCTGTAGATGGAGTACTACCTGGCTGTAGATTGAGGTACTACCTGGCTGAGGTACCACCTGGCTGTAGATAGAGGTACTACCTGGCTGTAGATAGGTGCTACCTGGCTGCAGATAGAGGTAGTACCTGGCTGTAGATAGAGGTGCTACCTGGCTGTAGATAGAGGGTACTACCTGGCTGTAGATAGAGGTGCTACCTGGCTGTAGATAGAGGTGCTACCTGGCTGTTGATAGAGGTACTACCTGGCTGTTGATAGAGGTGCTACCTGGCTGTAGATAGAGGTGCTACCTGGCTGTAGATAGAGGTACTACCTGCCCAGATAGAGGTGCTACCTGGCTGTAGATAGAGGTACTACCACCTGGCTGTAGATAGAGGTACTACCTGGCTGTAGATAGAGGTACTACCTGGCTGTAGATAGAGGTACTTCCTGGCTGTTGATAGAGGTGCTACCTGGCTGTTGATAGAGGTGCTACCTGGCTGTAGATAGAGGTAGTACCTGGCTGTAGATAGAGGTAGTACCTGACTGTAGATAGAGGTACTACCTGGCTGTAGATAGAGGTACTACCTGGCTGTAGATAGAGGTACTACCTGGCTGTAGATAGAGGAACTACCTGGCTGTAAATAGAGGTACTACCTGGCTGAGGTACTACCTGGCTGAGGTACTACCTGGCTGTAGATAGAGGTACTACCTGGCTGAGGTACTACCTGGCTGTAAATAGAGGTACTACCTGGATGAGGTACTACCTGGCTGTAGATAGAGGTACTACCTGGCTGGAGGTACTACCTGGCTGTAGATAGAGGTACTACCTGCCTGTAGATGAGGTACTACCTGGCTGTAGATAGGTAATACCTGCCTGTAGATAGAGTGCTACCTGGCTGTAGATAGAGGTACTACCTGGCTGTAAAGAGGTACTACCTGGCTGAGGTACTACCTGGCTGTAGATAGAGGTACTACCTGCCTGTAGATAGAGGTACTACCTGGCTGTAGATAGAGGTACTACCTGGCTGTTGATAGAGGTGCTACCTGGCTGTAGATGGAGGTACTACCTGGCTGTAGATTGAGGTACTACCTGGCTGAGGTACTACCTGGCTGTAGATAGAGGTACTACCTGGCTGTAGATAGAGGTGCTACCTGGCTGTAGATAGAGGTGCTACCTGGCTGTAGATAGAGGTACTACCTGCCTGTAGATAGAGGTGCTACCTGGCTGTAGATAGAGGTGCTACCTGGCTGTAGATAGAGGTGCTACCTGGCTGTAGATAGACGTACTACCTGGCTGTTGATAGAGGTGCTACCTGGCTGTAGATAGAGGTAGTACCTGGCTGTAGATAGAGGTAGTACCTGGCAATAGATAGAGTACTACCTGGCTGTAGATAGAAGTACTACCTGGCTGTAGATAGAGTACTACCTGGCTGTAGATAGAGGTACTACCTGGCTGTAAATAGAGGTACTACCTGGCTGAGGTACTACCTGGCTGAGGTACTACCTGGCTGTAGATAGAGGTACTACCTGGCTGAGGGTACTACATTTACATTTACATTTAAGTCATTTAGCAGACGCTCTTATCCAGAGCGACTTACAAATTGGTGCATTCACCTTATGACATGGTGGGGTGAGGAGGGATTACTTAACCTATCCCTAGGTATTCCTTAAAGAGGTGGGGTTTCAGGTGTCTCCGGAAGGTGGTGATTGACTCCGCTGTCCTGGCGTCGTGGGGAGTTTGTTCCACCATTGGGGGGCCAGGGGCAGCTAACAGTTTTGACTGGGCTGAGCGGGAGCTGTACTTCCTCAGTGGTAGGGAGGCGAGCAGGCCAGAGGTGGATGAACGCAGTGCCCTTGTTTGGGTGTAGGGCCTGATCAGAGCCTGGAGGTACTGAGGTGCCGTTCCCCTCACAGCTCCGTAGGCAAGCACCATGGTCTTGTAGCGGATGCGAGCTTCAACTGGAAGCCAGTGGAGAGAACGGAGGAGCGGGGTGACGTGAGAGAACTTGGGAAGGTTGAACACCAGACGGGCTGCGGCGTTCTGGATGAGTTGAAGGGGTTTAATGGCACAGGCAGGGAGCCCAGCCAACAGCGAGTTGCAGTAATCCAGACGGGAGATGACAAGTGCCTGGATTAGGACCTGCGCCGCTTCCTGTGTGAGGCAGGGTCGTACTCTGCGGATGTTGTAGAGCATGAACCTACAGGAACGGGCCACCGCCTTGATGTTAGTTGAGAACGACAGGGTGTTGTCCAGGATCACGCCAAGGTTCTTGGCGCTCTGGGAGGAGGACACAATGGAGTTGTCAACCGTGATGGCGAGATCATGGAACGGGCAGTCCTTCCCCGGGAGGAAGAGCAGCTCCGTCTTGCCGAGGTTCAGCTTGAGGTGGTGATCCGTCATCCACACTGATATGTCTGCCAGACATGCAGAGATGCGATTCGCCACCTGGTCATCAGAAGGGGGAAAGGAGAAGATTAATTGTGTGTCGTCTGCATAGCAATGATAAGAGAGACCATGTGAGGTTATGACAGAGCCAAGTGACTTGGTGTATAGCGAGAATAGGAGAGGGCCAAGAACAGAGCCCTGGGGGACACCAGTGGTGAGAGCGCGTGGTGAGGAGACAGATTCTCGCCACGCCACCTGGTAGGAGCGACCTGTCAGGTAGGACGCAATCCAAGCGTGGGCCGCGCCGGAGATGCCCAACTCGGAGAGGGTGGAGAGGAGGATCTGATGGTTCACAGTATCGAAGGCAGCCGATAGATCTAGAAGGATGAGAGCAGAGGAGAGAGAGTTAGCTTTAGCAGTGCGGAGCGCCTCCGTGATACAGAGGAGAGCAGTCTCAGTTGAATGACTAGTCTTGAAACCTGACTGATTTGGATCAAGAAGGTCATTCAGAGAGAGATAGCGGGAGAGCTGGCCAAGGACGGCACGTTCAAGAGTTTTGGAGAGAAAAGAAAGAAGGGATACTGGTCTGTAATTGTTGACATCGGAGGGATCGAGTGTAGGTTTTTTCAGAAGGGGTGCAACTCTCGCTCTCTTGAAGACGGAAGGGACGTAGCCAACGGTCAGGGATGAGTTGATGAGCGAGGTGAGGTAAGGGAGAAGGTCTCCGGAAATGGTCTGGAGAAGAGAGGAGGGGATAGGGTCAAGCGGGCAGGTTGTTGGGCGGCCGGCCGTCACAAGACGCGAGATTTCATCTGGAGAGAGAGGGGAGAAAGAGGTCAGAGCACAGGGTAGGGCAGTGTGAGCAGAACCAGCGGTGTCGTTTGACTTAGCAAACGAGGATCGGATGTCGTCGACCTTCTTTTCAAAATGGTTGACGAAGTCATCTGCAGAGAGGGAGGAGGGGGGAGGGGGCGGAGGATTCAGGAGGGAGGAGAAGGTGGCAAAGAGCTTCCTAGGGTTAGAGGCAGATGCTTGGAATTTAGCGTGGTAGAAAGTGGCTTTAGCAGCAGAGACAGAGGAGGAAAATGTAGAGAGGAGGGAGTGAAAGGATGCCAGGTCCGCAGGGAGGCGAGTTTTCCTCCATTTCCGCTCGGCTGCCCGGAGCCCTGTTCTGTGAGCTCGCAATGAGTCATCGAGCCACGGAGCGGGAGGGGAGGACCGAGCCGGCCTGGAGGATAGGGGACATAGAGAGTCAAGGGATGCAGAGAGGGAGGAGAGGAGGGTTGAGGAGGCAGAATCAGGAGATAGGTGGGAGAAGGTTTGAGCGGAGGGAAGAGATGATAGGATGGAAGAGGAGAGAGTAGCGGGGGAGAGAGAGCGAAGGTTGGGACGGCGCGATACCATCCGAGTAGGGGCAGTGTGGGAGGTGTTGGATGAGAGCGAGAGGGAAAAGGATACAAGGCAGTGGTCGGAGACTTGGAGGGGAGTTGCAGTGAGGTTAGTGGAAGAACAGCATCTAGTAAAGATGAGGTCGAGCGTATTGCCTGCCTTGTGAGTAGGGGGGAAGGTGAGAGGGTGAGGTCAAAAGAGGAGAGGAGTGGAAAGAAGGAGGCAGAGAGGAAAGAGTCAAAGGTAGACGTGGGGAGGTTAAAGTCGCCCAGAACTGTGAGAGGTGAGCCGTCCTCAGGAAAGGAGCTTATCAAGGCATCAAGCTCATTGATGAACTCTCCGAGGGAACCTGGAGGGCGATAAATGATAAGGATGTTAAGCTTGAAAGGGCTAGTAACTGTGACAGCATGGAATTCAAAGGAGGCGATAGACAGATGGGTAAGGGGAGAAAGAGAGAATGACCACTTGGGAGAGATGAGGATCCCGGTGCCACCACCCCGCTGACCAGACGCTCTCGGGTGTGCGAGAACACGTGGGCGGACGAAGAGAGAGCAGTAGGAGTAGCAGTGTTGTCTGTGGTGATCCATGTTTCCGTCAGGTGCCAAGAAGTCGAGGGACTGAGGGAGGCATGGGCTGAGATGAACTCTGCCTTGTTGACCGCAGATTGGCAGTTCCAGAGGCTACCGGAGACCTGAACTCCACGTGGGTCGTGCGCGCTGGGACCACCAGAGCAGGTGGCCGCGGCCACGCGGTGAGGAGCGCCAGGCTGGTCTGTGCAGAGAGGAGAGAACAGGGATAAACAGACACATAGTTGACAGGCTACAGAAGAGGCTACGCTTAATGCAAAGGAGATTGAATGACAAGTGGACTACACGTCTCGAATGTTCAGAAAGTTAAGCTACGTAGCAAGAATCTTATTGACTAAAATGATTAAAATGATACAGTACTGCTGAAGTAGGCCAGCTGGCAGTGGGTGCGTTGTTGACACTACACTAATCAAGTCATTCCGTTGAGTGTAATAGTTTCTGCAGTGTTGCTATTCGGGGCTAGCAGGCTAGCTAGCAGTGTTGTTTACGTTACGTTGCGTTAAAAGAACGACAATAGGGATGGCTAGCTAACCTAGAAAATCGCTCTAGACTACACAATTATCTTTGATACAAAGACGGCTATGTAGCTAGCTAAGTAGCTAGCTACGATCAAACAAATCAAACCGTTGTACTGTAATGAAATGAAGTGAAAAAGTGATACAACCTGTGAATGCGACCGGTACTACCTGGCTGTAAATAGAGGTACTACCTGGATGAGGTACTACCTGGCTGTAGATAGAGGTGCCTACCTGGCTGTAAATAGAGGTACTACCTGGCTGTAAATAGAGGTACTACCTGGCTGTAGATAAGAGGTGCTACCTGGCTGTAGATAGAGGTACTACCTGGCTGTAGATAGAGGTACTACCTGGCTGTAGATTGAGGTACTACCTGCTGTAGATAGAGGTCACCTGGCTGTAGATAGAGGTACCACCTGGCTGTAAATAGAGGCACTACCTGGCTGAGGTACTACCTGGCTGTAGATAGAGGTACTACCTGGCTGTGAGGGGAGTACTACCTGGCTGTAGATAGAGGACTACCTGGCTGTAGATAAAGGTACCACTGGCTGTAGATAGAGGTACTACCTGGCTGTAATAGAGGTACTACCTGGCTGTAGATAGAGGTACTACCTGGCTGTAGATAGAGTACTACCTGGCTGTAGATAGAGGTACTACCTGGCTGTAGATAGAGGTACTACCTGGCTGTAGATAGAGGTACTACCTGGCTGTAGATAGAGGTACTACCTGGCTGTAGATAGAGGTACTACCTGGCTGTAAATAGAGGTACCACCTGGCTGTAGATAGAGGTGCTACCTGGCTGTTGATAGAGGTGCTACCTGGCTGTAGATGGAGGTACTACCTGGCTGTAGATAGAGGTACTACCTGGCTGAGGTACTACCTGGCTGTATAGATAGAGGTACTACCTGGCTGTAGATAGAGGTACTACCTGGCTGTAATGGCTATAGGTGAGGTACTACCTGGCTGTAGATAGAGGTGCTACCTGGCTGTAGATAGAGGTAGCTACCTGGCTGTAGATAGAGGTGCTACCTGGCTGTAGATAGAGGTGCTACCTGGCTGTTGATAGAGGTACCACCTGGCTGTTGATAGAGGTGCTACCTGGCTGTAGATAGAGGTGCTACCTGGCTGTAGATAGAGGTACTACCTGGCTGTAGATAGAGGTACTACCTGGCAGATAGAGGTACTACCTGGCTGTAGATAGAGGTACTACCTGGCTGTAGATAGAGGTACTACCTGGCTGTAGATAGAGGTACTACCTGGCTGTAGATAGAGGTACTACCTGGTGCAATAGAGAGTACTACCTGGCTGTAGATAGAGGTACTACCTGGCTGTAGATAGAGGTACTACCTGGCTGTAGATAGAGGTACTACCTGGCTGTAGATAGAGGTACTACCTGGCTGTAGATAGAGGTACTACCTGGCTGTAGATAGAGGTACTACCTCGTTGAGGTACTACCTGCTGTAAATAGAGGTACTACCTGGCTGTAGGTGAGGCACACCTGCCTAGATAGAGGTACTACCTGGCTGCAGATAGAGGTACTACCTGGCTGTAGATAGAGGTGCCACCTGGCTGTGCTACCTGGCTGTAGATAGAGGTACTACCTGGCTGTAGATAGAGGTACTACCTGGCTGTAGACAAGCAGAGGTACTACCTGGCTGAGATACTGCTACCTGGCTGTAGATAGAGGTACTACCTGGCTGTAAATAGAGGTACTACCTGGCTGTAGATAGAGGTGCTACCTGGCTGTAGATAGAGGTACTACCTGGCTGTAGATAGAGGTACTACCTGGCTGTAGATAGAGGTACTACCTGGCTGTAGATAGAGGTACTACCTGGCTGTTGATAGAGGTGCTACCTGGCTGTAGATGGAGGTACTACCTGGCTGTAGATAGAGGTACTACCTGGCAGATGAGGTACTACCTGGCTGTAGATAGAGGTACTACCTGGCTGAGGTACACCTGGCTGTAGATAGAGGTATACCTGGCTGTAGATAGAGGTGCTACCTGGCTGTAGATAGAGGTAGTACCTGGCTGTAGATAGAGGTGCTACCTGGCTGTAGATAGAGGTGCTACCTGGCTGTTGATAGAGGTACTACCTGGCTGCATGATAGAGGTGCTACCTGGCTGTAGATAGAGGTGCTACCTGGCTGTAGATAGAGGTACTACCTGGCTGTAGATAGAGGCTACCTGCTGTAGATAGGGTACTACCTGGCTGTAGATAGAGTACTACCTGGCTGTAGATCAGAGGTACTACCTGGCTGTAGATAGAGGTACTACCTGGCTGTAGATAGAGGTACTACCTGGCTGTAGATAGAGGTACTACCTGGCTGTAGATAGAGGTACTACCTGGCTGTAGATAGAGGTACTACCTGGCTGTAGATAGAGGTACTACCTGGCTGTAGATAGAGTACTACCTGGCTGAGAGTACTACCTGGCTGAGGTACTACCTGGCTGTAGATAGAGGTACTACCTGGCTGAGGTACTACCTGGCTGTAGATAGAGGTACTACCTGGCATGAGGTACACCAGGAGTAGAGGTACCACCTGGCTGTAGATATAGGTACTACCTGCCTGTAGATAGAGGTGCCACCTGGCTGTAGATAGAGGTACCACCTGGCTGCAGATAGAGATTACCACCTGGCTGTAGATAGAGGTACTACCTGGCTGCAGATAGAGTACCACCTGGCTGCTGATAGAGGTGCCACCTGGCTGTAGATAGAGGTGCCACCTGGCTGCAGATAGAGGTGCCACCTGGCTGTTGATAGAGGTACTCACCTGGCTGCTGATAGATAGTACCACCTGGCTGTAGATAGAGTACCACCTGGCTGTAGATAGAGGAACCTGGCTGTAGATGAGGTACCACCTGGCTGTAGATAGAGTACCACCTGGCTGTAGATAGAGGTGCCACCTGGCTGTAGATAGAGGTACTACCTGCCTGTAGATAGAGGTACTACCTGGCTGTAGACAGAGGTACTACCTGGCTGTAGATAGAGGTGCTACCTGGCTGTAGATAGAGGTACCCGGCTGCAGATAGAGTACCACCCGGTTGCGATAGAGTGCCACCTGCCAGATAGAGGTACCACCTGGCTGCAGATAGAGGTACCACCTGGTAGAGGTACCACCTGGCTGTAGATAGAGTGTACCACTTCTGGCTGTAGATAGAGTACCACCTGGCTGTAGATAGAGGTACTCACCTGGTTGCAGATAGAGGCACCACCTGGCTGCAGATAGAGGCAACACCTTGCAGATAGAGGTGCTACCTGGCTGTAGATAGAGGTACCACCTGGCTGTAGATAGAGGTACCAATTCACTGCAGATAGAGGTACTCACCTGGCTGTAACAGATAGTACTATCTGGCTGAGGTACACCTGGCTGGAGTGGCACAATTGGCTGTAGATAGAGGTACTAATTAGCTGAGGCAATTACCCTGGCTGTAGATAGAGGTACTACCTGGCTGTAGATAGAGGTACTACCTGGCTGAGGTACACGACATTGATAGAGGTGCTACCTGGCTGTAGATAGAGGTAGCTACCTGGCTGTAGATAGCTATGGTGAGGTACCTGGCTGTAGATAGAGGTACTACCTGGCTGTAGATAGAGGTACTACCTGGCTGTAGATAGAGGTACTACCTGGCTGTAGATAGAGGTACTACCTGGCTGTAGATAGAGGTCACTACCTGGCTGTAGATAGGGAGGTACTACCTGGCTGTAGATAGAGGTACTACCTGGCTGAGGTGCTACCTGGCTGTAGATAGAGTACTACCTGGATGAGGTACTACCTGGCTGTAGATAGAGGTACTACCTGGCTGTAGATAGAGGTACTACCTGGCTGAGGTACTACCTGCTGAGAGGTACTACCTGGCTGTAGATAGAGGTACTACCTGGCTGCAGATAGAGGTACTACCTGGCTGTAGATAGAGGTACTACCTGGCTGTTGATAGAGGTGCTACCTGGCTGTAGATGGAGGTACTACCTGGCTGTAGATAGAGAGCTGCTACGGCTGCCGGCTAGGGGTACTGCCTGGCTGTAGATA
>NW_025748828.1:0-22500 GCF_021184085.1 Oncorhynchus gorbuscha
ACTACACCTGAGATATGTGGTTCATACTACACCTGAGATATGTGGTTACACCCATACTACACCTGAGATATGTGGTTCATACTACACCTGAGATATGTGGTTCATACTACACCTGAGATATGTGGTTCATATTACATGAGATTCTTACTACACCTGAGATACTACACCTGAGATATGTGGTTCTTACTACACCTGAGATATGTGGTTCATACTACACCTGAGATACTACACCTGAGATATGTGGTTCTTACTACACCTGAGATATGTGGTTCATACTACACCTGAGATATGTGGTTCTTACTACACCTGAGATATGTGGTTCATACTACACCTGAGATATGTGGTTCTTACTACACCTGAGATACTACACCTGAGATATGTGGTTCTTACTACACCTGAGATATGTGGTTCTTACTACACCTGAGATACTACACCTGAGATATGTGGTTCTTACTACACCTGAGATACTACACCTGAGATATGTGGTTCATACTACACCTGAGATATGTGGTTCATACTACACCTGAGATACTACACCTGAGATATGTGGTTCATACTACACCTGAGATATGTGGTTCTTACTACACCTGAGATACTACACCTGAGATATCATACTACACCTGAGATATGTGGTTCTTACTACACCTGAGATACTACACCTGAGATATGTGGTTCTTACTACACCTGAGATATGTGGTTTACTACACCTGATACTACTACACCTGAGATATGTGGTTCTTACTACACCTGAGATATGTGGTTCATACTACACCTGAGATATGTGGTTCATACTACACCTGAGATATGTGGTTCATACTACACCTGAGATACTACACCTGAGATATGTGGTTCATACTACACCTGAGATATGTGGTTCATACTACACCTGAGATATGTGGTTCATACTACACCTGAGATATGTGGTTCATACTACACCTGAGATATGTGGTTCTTACTACACCTGAGATACTACACCTGAGATATGTGGTTCTTACTACACCTGAGATATGTGGTTCTTACTACACCTGAGATATGTGGATACTACACCTGAGATATGTGGTTCTTACTACACCTGAGATATGTGGTTCATACTACACCTGAGATATGTGGTTCTTACTACACCTGAGATACTACACCTGAGATATGTGGTTCATACTACACCTGAGATATGTGGTTCTTACTACACCTGAGATACTACACCTGAGATATGTGGTTCTTACTACACCTGAGATATGTGGTTCTTACTACACCTGAGATATGTGGTTCATACTACACCTGAGATATGTGGTTCTTACTACACCTGAGATACTACACCTGAGATATGTGGTTCATACTACACCTGAGATATGTGGTTATTACTACACCTGAGATATGTGGTTCTTACTACACCTGAGATACTACACCTGAGATATGTGGTTCTTACTACACCTGAGATATGTGGTTCTTACTACACCTGAGATATGTGGTTATTACTACACCTGAGATATGTGGTTCATACTACACCTGAGATACTACACCTGAGATATGTGGTTCTTACTACACCTGAGATATATGGTTATTACTACACCTGAGATATGTGGTTCTTACTACACCTGAGATATATGGTTATTACTACACCTGAGATACTACACCTGATATATGTGGTTATTACTACACCTGAGATATGAGGTTCTTACTACACCTGAGATACTACACCTGAGATACTACACCTGAGATACTACACCTGAGATATTACACCTGAGATATGTGGTTATTACTACACCTGAGATACTACACCTGAGATACTACACCTGAGATACTACACCTGAGATATGTGGTTCATACTACACCTGAGATATGTGGTTATTACTACACCTGAGATATGTGGTTATTACTACACCTGAGATATGTGGTTATTACTACACCTGAGATATGTGGTTATTACTACACCTGAGATATGTGGTTCATACTACACCTGAGATATGTGGTTCATACTACACCTGAGATATGTGGTTCATACTACACCTGAGATACTACACCTGAGATATGTGGTTCATACTACACCTGAGATATGTGGTTCATACTACACCTGAGATATGTGGCTCATACTACACCTGAGATATGTGGTTCATACTACACCTGAGATATGTGGTTCATACTACACCTGAGATATGTGGTTCATACTACACCTGAGATATGTGGTTCATACTACACCTGAGATATGTGGTTCATACTACACCTGAGATATGTGGTTCATACTACACCTGAGATATGTGGTTCATACTACACCTGAGATACTACACCTGAGATATGTGGCTCATACTACACCTGAGATACTACACCTGAGATATGTGGTTCATACTACACCTGAGATATGTGGTTCTTACTACACCTGAGATACTACACCTGAGATACTACACCTGAGATATGTGGTTCATACTACACCTGAGATATGTGGTTCATACTACACCTGAGATATGTGGTTCATACTACACCTGAGATACTACACCTGAGATATGTGGTTCATACTACACCTGAGATATGTGGTTCATACTACACCTGAGATATGTGGCTCATACTACACCTGAGATACTACACCTGAGATATGTGGTTCATACTACACCTGAGATATGTGGTTCATACTACACCTGAGATATGTGGTTCATACTACACCTGAGATATGTGGTTCATACTACACCTGAGATACTACACCTGAGATATGTGGTTATTACTACACCTGAGATATGTGGTTCATACTACACCTGAGATACTACACCTGAGATATGTGGTTCATACTACACCTGATATATGTGGTTCTTACTACACCAGAGATATGTGGTTATTACTACACCTGAGATATGTGGTTATTACTACACCTGAGATATGTGGTTCTTACTACACCTGAGATATGTGGTTCTTACTACACCTGAGATATGTGGTTATTACTACACCTGATATATGTGGTTATTACTACACCTGAGATATGTGGTTATTACTACACCTGAGATATGTGGTTATTACTACACCTGAGATATGTGGTTATTACTACACCTGAGATATGTGGTTATTACTACACCTGAGATATGTGGTTATTACTACACCTGAGATATGTGGTTATTACTACACCTGAGATATGTGGTTCTTACTACACCTGAGATATGTGGTTATTACTACACCTGAGATATGTGGTTATTACTACACCTGAGATATGTGGTTCTTACTACACCTGAGATATGTGGTTATTACTACACCTGAGATATGTGGTTATTACTACACCTGAGATATGTGGTTATTACTACACCTGAGATATGTGGTTATTACTACACCTGAGATATGTGGTTATTACTACACCTGAGATATGTGGTTCTTACTACACCTGAGATATGTGGTTCTTACTACACCTGAGATATGTGGTTATTACTACACCTGAGATATGTGGTTCTTACTACACCTGAGATATGTGGTTATTACTACACCTGAGGTAGCTCAGTTGGTAGAGCATGGCGCTTGTAACGCCAGGGTAGTGGGTTCGATTCCCGGGACCACCCATACGTACAATGTATGCACACATGACTGTAAGTCGCTTTGGATAAAAGCGTCTGCTAAATGGCATATTATTATTATTTTATTATTATATGTGGTTCATACTACACCTGAGATATGTGGTTATTACTACACCTGAGATATGTGGTTATTACTACACCTGAGATATGTGGTTCATACTACACCTGAGATATGTGGTTATTACTACACCTGAGATATGTGGTTATTACTACACCTGAGATATGTGGTTATTACTACACCTGATATACTACACCTGAGATATGTGGTTCATACTACACCTGAGATATGTGGTTCATACTACACCTGAGATATGTGGTTCATACTACACCTGAGATACTACACCTGAGATATGTGGTTCATACTACACCTGAGATATGTGGTTATTACTACACCTGAGATATGTGGTTATTACTACACCTGAGATATGTGGTTCATATTACACCTGAGATATGTGGTTCTTACTACACCTGAGATATGTGGTTATTACTACACCTGAGATATGTGGTTATTACTACACCTGAGATATGTGGTTCTTACTACACCTGAGATATGTGGTTATTACTACACCTGAGATATGTGGTTCATACTACACCTGAGATATGTGGTTATTACTACACTTGAGATATGTGGTTATTACTACACCTGAGATATGTGGTTCATACTACACCTGAGATATGTGGTTATTACTACACCTGCGATATGTGGTTATTACTACACCTGAGATATGTGGTTATTACTACACCTGATATACTACACCTGAGATATGTGGTTCATACTACACCTGAGATATGTGGTTCATACTACACCTGAGATATGTGGTTCATACTACACCTGAGATACTACACCTGAGATATGTGGTTCATACTACACCTGAGATACTACACCTGAGATATGTGGTTATTACTACACCTGAGATATGTGGTTATTACTACACCTGAGATATGTGGTTCATATTACACCTGAGATATGTGGTTCATACTACACCTGAGATATGTGGTTCATACTACACCTGAGATATGTGGTTCATACTACACCTGAGATATGTGGTTATTACTACACCTAAGATATGTGGTTCATACTACACCTGAGATACTACACCTGAGATATGTGGTTCATACTACACCTGAGATATGTGGTTATTACTACACCTGAGATATGTGGTTCATATTACACCTGAGATATGTGGTTCATACTACACCTGAGATATGTGGTTCTTACTACTCCTGAGATATGTGGTTATTACTAAATATATAATATAATGATATGTGGTTCTTACTACACCTGAGCTATGTGGTTATTACTACACCTGAGATACTACACCTGAGATATGTGGTTCATACTACACCTGAGATACTACACCTGAGATATGTGGTTCATACTACACCTGAGATATGTGGTTATTACTACACCTAAGATATGTGGTTCATACTACACCTGAGATACTACACCTGAGATATGTGGTTCATACTACACCTGAGATACTACACCTGAGATATGTGGTTCATACTACACCTGAGATATGTGGTTCATACTACACATGAGATATGTGGTTCTACACCTGAGATATGTGGTTCATACTACACCTGAGATACTACACCTGAGATATGTGGTTCATTGTACACCTGAGATATGTGGTTCATACTACACCTGCGATATGTGGTTCATACTACACCTGAGATATGTGGTTCATACTACACCTGAGATATGTGGTTATTACTACACCTGAGATATGTGGTTATGACTACACCTGAGATATGTGGTTCATACTACACCTGAGATATGTGGTTCATACTACACCTGAGATACTACACCTGAGATATGTGGTTATTACTACACCTGAGATATGTGGTTATTACTACACCTGAGATATGTGATTATTACTACACCTGAGATATGTGTTTCATACTACACCTGAGATACTACACCTGAGATATGTGGTTCATACTACACCTGAGATATGACACCTGAGATATGTGGTGCATACTACACCTGAGATATGTGGTTCTTACTACACCTGAGATATGTGGTTCTTACTACACCTGAGATTTGTGGTTCATACTACATCTGAGATATGTGGTTCTTACTACACCTGAGATATGTGGTTCTTACTACACCTGAGATTTGTGGTTCATACTACACCTGAGATATGTGGTTCTTACTACACCTGCGATATGTGGTTCATACTACACCTGCGATATGTGGTTCATACTACACCTGACATACTACACCTGAGATATGTGGTTCATACTACACCTGAGATATGTGGTTCTTACTACACCTGAGATTTGTGGTTCATACTACACCTGAGATATGTGGTTCATACTACACCTGAGATATTTGGTTATTACTACACCTGAGATATGTGGTTATTACTACACCTGAGATACGACACCTGAGATTTGTGGTTCATATTACACCTGAGATATGTGGTTCATATTACACCTGAGATATGTGGTTCATACTACACCTGAGATACTACACCTGAGATATGTGGTTATTACTACACCTGAGATATGTGGTTATTACTACACCTGAGATATGTGATTATTACTACAGCTGAGATATGTGTTTCATACTACACCTGAGATACTACACCTGAGATATGTGGTTCATACTACACCTGAGATACGACACCTGAGATATGTGGTGCATACTACACCTGAGATATGTGGTTCTTACTACACCTGAGATTTGTGGTTCATACTACACCTGAGATATGTGGTTCATACTACACCTGAGATATTTGGTTATTACTACACCTGAGATATGTGGTTATTACTACACCTGAGATACGACACCTGAGATTTGTGGTTCATATTACACCTGAGATATGTGGTTATTACTACACCTGAGATACTACACCTGAGATATGTGGTTCTTACTACACCTGAGATATGTGGTTCATACTACACCTGAGATATGTGGTTATTATTACACCTGAGATATGTGGTTCATACTACACCTGAGATACTACACCTGAGATATGTGGTTATTATTACACCTGAGATATGTGGTTCATACTACACCTGAGATACTACACCTGAGATACTACACCTGAGATATGTGGTTCATACTACACCTGAGATACTACACCTGAGATATGTGGTTATTACTACACCTGAGATATGTGGTTATTACTACACCTGAGATATGTGGTTCATACTACACCTGAGATATGTGGTTCATACTACACCTGACATACTACACCTGAGATATGTGGTTCATACTACACCTGAGATATGTGGTTATTACTACACCTGAGATATGTGATTATTACTACACCTGAGATATGTGTTTCATACTACACCTGAGATACTACACCTGAGATATGTGGTTCATACTACACCTGAGATACGACACCTGAGATATGTGGTGCATACTACACCTGAGATATGTGGTTCTTACTACACCTGAGATTTGTGGTTCATACTACACCTGAGATATGTGGTTCATACTACACCTGAGATATTTGGTTATTACTACACCTGAGATATGTGGTTATTACTACACCTGAGATACAACACCTGAGATTTGTGGTTCATATTACACCTGAGATATGTGGTTCATATTACACCTGAGATATGTGGTTCATACTACACCTGAGATACTACACCTGAGATATGTGGTTATTACTACACCTGAGATATGTGGTTATTACTACACCTGAGATATGTGATTATTACTACAGCTGAGATATGTGTTTCATACTACACCTGAGATACTACACCTGAGATATGTGGTTCATACTACACCTGAGATACGACACCTGAGATATGTGGTGCATACTACACCTGAGATATGTGGTTCTTACTACACCTGAGATTTGTGGTTCATACTACACCTGAGATATGTGGTTCATACTACACCTTAGATATTTGGTTATTACTACACCTGAGATATGTGGTTATTACTACACCTGAGATACGACACCTGAGATTTGTGGTTCATATTACACCTGAGATATGTGGTTATTACTACACCTGAGATACTACACCTGAGATATGTGGTTCTTACTACACCTGAGATATGTGGTTCATACTACACCTGAGATATGTGGTTATTATTACACCTGAGATATGTGGTTCATACTACACCTGAGATACTACACCTGAGATATGTGGTTATTACTACACCTGAGATATGTGGTTCATACTACACCTGAGATATGTGGTTCATACTACACCTGAGATATGTGGTTCATACTACAACTGAGATACTACACCTGAGATATGTGGTTATTACTACACCTGAGATATGTGGTTATTACTACACCTGAGATATGTGGTTCATACTACACCTGAGATATGTGGTTATTACTACACCTGAGATATGTGGTTATTACTACACCTGAGATATGTGGTTCATACTACACCTGAGATATGTGGTTATTACTACACCTGAGATATGGGGTTCATACTACACCTGAGATATGTGGTTATTACTACACCTGAGATATGTGGTTCATACTACACCTGAGATATGTGGTTCTTACTACACCTGAGATATGTGGTTCATAATACACCTGAGATATGTGGCTCATACTACACCTGAGATATGTGGTTATTACTACACCTGAGATATGTGGTTATTATTACACCTGAAATATGTGGTTCTTACTACACCTGAGATATGTGGTTATTACTACACCTGAGATACTACACCTGCGATATGTGGTTATGACTACACCTGAGATATGTGGTTCATACTACACCTGAGATACTACACCTGAGATATGTGGTTATTACTACACCTGAGATATATGGTTATTACTACACCTGAGATATGTGATTATTACTACACCTGAGATATGTGGTTCATACTACAACTGAGATATGTGGTTCTTACTACACCTGAGATATGTGGTTATTACTACACCTGAGATATGTGGTTCATACTACACCTGAGATATGTGGTTATTACTACACCTGAGATATGTGGTTCTTACTACACCTGAGATATGTGGTTATTACTACACCTGAGATATGTGGTTCATACTACACCTGAGATATGTGGTTCATACTACACCTGAGATACTACACCTGAGATATGTGGTTCATACTACACCTGAGATACTACACCTGAGATATGTGGTTATTACTACACCTGAGATATGTGGTTCATACTACACCTGAGATACTACACCTGAGATATGTGGTTCATACTACACCTGAGATATGTGGTTCTTACTACACCTGAGATATGTGGTCCTTACTACACCTGAGATATGTGGTTATTACTACACCTGAGATATGTGGTTCATACTACACCTGAGATATGTGGTTATTACTACTACACCTGAGATATGTGGTTATTACTACTACACCTGAGATATGTGGTTATTACTAATACACCTGAGATATGTGGTTATTACTACTACACCTGAGATATGTGGTTCATACTACACCTGAGATATATGGTTCTTACTACTACACCTGAGAAATGTGGTTCATACTACACCTGAGATATGTGGTTATTACTACTACACCTGAGAAATGTGGTTCATAGTACACCTGAGATATGTGGTTCATACTACACCTGAGATACTACACCTGAGATATGTGGTTCTTACTACACCTGAGATACTACACCTGAGATGTGGTTCATTGTACACCTGAGATATGTGGTTCATACTACACCTGAGATATGTGGTTCATACTACACCTGAGATATGTGGTTCATACTACACCTGAGATATGTGGTTCTTACTACACCTGAGATATGTGGTTATGACTACACCTGAGATATGTGGTTCATACTACACCTGAGATATGTGGTTCATACTACACCTGAGATATGTGGTTATTACTACACCTGAGATATGTGGTTCATACTACACCTGAGATATGTGGTTCATACTACACCTGAGATATGTGGTTCATACTACACCTGAGATATGTGGTTCATACTACACCTGAGATATGTGGTTATTACTACACCTGAGATACTACACCTGAGATATGTGGTTATTACTACACCTGAGATATGTGGTTATTACTACACCTGAGATATGTGGTTCATACTACACCTGAGATATGTGGTTCATACTACACCTGAGATACTACACCTGAGATATGTGGTTATTACTACACCTGAGATATGTGGTTATTACTACACCTGAGATATGTGGTTCATACTACACCTGAGATATGTGGTTCATACTACACCTGAGATACTACACCTGAGATATGTGGTTATTACTACACCTGAGATATGTGGTTATTACTACACCTGAGATATGTGGTTATTACTACACCTGAGATATGTGGTTATTACTACACCTGAGATATGTGGTTCTTACTACACCTGAGATATGTGGTTCTTACTACACCTGAGATTTGTGGTTCATACTACACCTGAGATATGTGGTTCTTACTACACCTGCGATGTGTGGTTATTACTACACCTGAGATATGTGGTTCTTACTACACCTGAGATATGTAGTTCATACTACACCTGAGATACTACACCTGAGATATGTGGTTCATACTACACCTGAGATACTACACCTGCGATATGTGGTTATTACTACACCTGAGATATGTGGTTCTTACTACACCTGAGATATGTGGTTATTACTACACCTGAGATATGTGGTTCTTACTACACCTGAGATACTACACCTGAGATATGTGGTTATTACTACACCTGAGATATGTGGTTATTACTACACCTGAGATATGTGGTTCTTACTACACCTGAGATATGTGGTTATTACTACACCTGAGATATGTGGTTCATACTACACCTGAGATATGTGGTTCATACTACACCTGAGATACTACACCTGAGATATGTGGTTCATACTACACCTGAGATACTACACCTGCGATATGTGGTTATTACTACACCTGAGATATGTGGTTCATACTACACCTGAGATACTACACCTGAGATATGTGGTTCATACTACACCTGAGATACTACACCTGAGATATGTGGTTATTACTACACCTGAGATATGTGGTTCTTACTACACCTGAGATATGTGGTTATTACTACACCTGAGATATGTGGTTCATACTACACCTGAGATATGTGGTTATTACTACTACACCTGAGATATGTGGTTATTACTACTACACCTGAGATATGTGGTTATTACTAATACACCTGAGATATGTGGTTATTACTACTACACCTGAGATATGTGGTTCATACTACACCTGAGATATATGGTTCTTACTACTACACCTGAGAAATGTGGTTCATACTACACCTGAGATATGTGGTTATTACTACTACACCTGAGAAATGTGGTTCATAGTACACCTGAGATATGTGGTTCATACTACACCTGAGATACTACACCTGGGATATGTGGTTCTTACTACACCTGAGATACTACACCTGAGATATGTGGTTCATTGTACACCTGAGATATGTGGTTCATACTACACCTGCGATATGTGGTTCATACTACACCTGAGATATGTGGTTCATACTACACCTGAGATATGTGGTTCTTACTACACCTGAGATATGTGGTTCATACTACACCTGAGATATGTGGTTCATACTACACCTGAGATACTACACCTGAGATATGTGGTTATTACTACACATGAGATATGTGGTTATTACTACACCTGAGATATGTGATTATTACTACACCTGAGATATGTGTTTCATACTACACCTGAGATACTACACCTGAGATATGTGGTTCATAATACACCTGAGATACGACACCTGAGATATGTGGTGCATACTACACCTGAGATATGTGGTTCTTACTACACCTGAGATATGTGGTTCTTACTACACCTGAGATTTGTGGTTCATACTACACCTGAGATATGTGGTTCTTACTACACCTGCGATATGTGGTTATTACTACACCTGAGATATGTGGTTCATACTACACCTGAGATATGTGGTTCATACTACACCTGCGATATGTGGTTCATACTACACCTGACATACTACACCTGAGATATGTGGTTATTACTACACCTGAGATATGTGATTATTACTACACCTGAGATATGTGGTTATTACTACACCTGAGATATGTGGTTCTTACTACACCTGAGATATGTGGTTATTACTACACCTGAGATATGTGGTTCATACTACACCTGAGATACTACACCTGAGATATGTGGTTCATACTACACCTGAGATATGTGGTTATTACTACACCTGAGATATGTGGTTCTTACTACACCTGAGATATGTGGTTATTACTACACCTGAGATATGTGGTTCATACTACACCTGAGATATGTGGTTATTACTACTACACCTGAGATATGTGGTTATTACTACTACACCTGAGATATGTGGTTATTACTAATACACCTGAGATATGTGGTTATTACTACTACACCTGAGATATGTGGTTCATACTACACCTGAGATATATGGTTCTTACTACTACACCTGAGAAATGTGGTTCATACTACACCTGAGATATGTGGTTATTACTACTACACCTGAGAAATGTGGTTCATAGTACACCTGAGATATGTGGTTCATACTACACCTGAGATACTACACCTGAGATATGTGGTTCTTACTACACCTGAGATACTACACCTGAGATATGTGGTTCATTGTACACCTGAGATATGTGGTTCATACTACACCTGCGATATGTGGTTCATACTACACCTGAGATATGTGGTTCATACTACACCTGAGATATGTGGTTCATACTACACCTGAGATACTACACCTGAGATATGTGGTTATTACTACACCTGAGATATGTGGTTATTACTACACCTGAGATATGTGATTATTACTACACCTGAGATATGTGTTTCATACTACACCTGAGATACTACACCTGAGATATGTGGTTCATAATACACCTGAGATACGACACCTGAGATATGTGGTGCATACTACACCTGAGATATGTGGTTCTTACTACACCTGAGATATGTGGTTCTTACTACACCTGAGATTTGTGGTTCATACTACACCTGAGATATGTGGTTCTTACTACACCTGCGATATGTGGTTATTACTACACCTGAGATATGTGGTTCATACTACACCTGAGATATGTGGTTCATACTACACCTGCGATATGTGGTTCATACTACACCTGACATACTACACCTGAGATATGTGGTTATTACTACACCTGAGATATGTGATTATTACTACACCTGAGATATGTGTTTCATACTACACCTGAGATACTACACCTGAGATATGTGGTTCATACTACACCTGAGATACGACACCTGAGATATGTGGTGCATACTACACCTGAGATATGTGGTTCTTACTACACCTGAGATTTGTGGTTCATACTACACCTGAGATATGTGGTTCATACTACACCTGAGATATTTGGTTATTACTACACCTGAGATATGTGGTTATTACTACACCTGAGATACGACACCTGAGATTTGTGGTTCATATTACACCTGAGATATGTGGTTCATATTACATCTGAGATATGTGGTTCATACTACACCTGAGATACTACACCTGAGATATGTGGTTATTACTACACCTGAGATATGTGGTTATTACTACACCTGAGATATGACATTATTACTACACCTGAGATATGTGTTTCATACTACACCTGAGATACTACACCTGAGATATGTGGTTCAAACTACACCTGAGATACGACACCTGAGATATGTGGTGCATACTACACCTGAGATATGTGGTTCTTACTACACCTGAGATTTGTGGTTCATACTACACCTGAGATATGTGGTTCATACTACACCTGAGATATTTGGTTATTACTACACCTGAGATATGTGGTTATTACTACACCTGAGATACGACACCTGAGATTTGTGGTTCATATTACACCTGAGATATGTGGTTCATATTACACCTGAGATATGTGGTTATTACTACACCTGAGATACTACACCTGAGATATGTGGTTCTTACTACACCTGAGATATGTGGTTCATACTACACCTGAGATATGTGGTTATTACTACACCTGAAATATGTGGTTCTTACTACACCTGAGATATGTGGTTATTATTACACCTCGGATATGTGGTTCATACTACACCTGAGATACTACACCTGAGATATGTGGTTATTACTACACCTGAGATATGTGGTTCATACTACACCTGAGATATGTGGTTCATACTACACCTGAGATATGTGGTTCATACTACACCTGAGATACTACACCTGAGATATGTGGTTATTACTACACCTGAGATATGTGGTTATTACTACACCTGAGATATGTGGTTCATACTACACCTGAGATATGTGGTTATTACTACACCTGAGATATGTGGTTATTACTACACCTGAGATATGTGGTTCATACTACACCTGAGATATGTGGTTATTACTACACCTGAGATATGTGGTTCATACTACACCTGAGATATGTGGTTATTACTAGACCTGAGATATGTGGTTCATACTACACCTGAGATATGTGGTTCTTACTACACCTGAGATATGTGGTTCATACTACACCTGAGATATGTGGCTCATACTACACCTGAGATATGTGATTATTACTACACCTGAGATATGTGTTTCATACTACACCTGAGATACTACACCTGAGATATGTGGTTCATACTACACCTGAGATACGACACCTGAGATATGTGGTGCATACTACACCTGAGATATGTGGTTCTTACTACACCTGAGATTTGTGGTTCATACTACACCTGAGATATGTGGTTCATACTACACCTGAGATATTTGGTTATTACTACACCTGAGATATGTGGTTATTACTACACCTGAGATACGACACCTGAGATTTGTGGTTCATATTACACCTGAGATATGTGGTTCATATTACATCTGAGATATGTGGTTCATACTACACCTGAGATACTACACCTGAGATATGTGGTTATTACTACACCTGAGATACGACACCTGAGATTTGTGGTTCATACTACACCTGCGATATGTGGTTCATACTACACCTGAGATATTTGGTTATTACTAATCAAATCAAATCAAATCAAATTTATTTATATAGCCCTTCGTACATCAGCTGATATCTCAAAGTGCTGTACAGAAACCCAGCCTAAAACCCCAAACAGCAAACAATGCAGGTGTAAAAGCACGGTGGCTAGGAAAAACTCCCTAGAAAGGCCAAAACCTAGGAAGAAACCTAGAGAGGAACCGGGCTATGTGGGGTGGCCAGTCCTCTTCTGGCTGTGCCGGGTAGAGATTATAACAGAAAATGACCAAGATGTTCAAATGTTCATAAATGACCAGCATGGTCAAATAATAATAAGGCAGAACAGTTGAAACTGGAGCAGCAGCACAGTCAGGTGGACTGGGGACAGCAAGGAGCCATCATGTCAGGTAGTCCTGGGGCACGGTCCTAGGGCTCAGGTCCTCCGAGAGAGAGAAAGAAAGAGAGAATTAGAGAGAGCATATGTGGGGTGGCCAGTCCTCTTCTGGCTGTGCCGGGTGGAGATTATAACAGAACGTGGCCAAGATGTTCAAATGTTCATAAATGACCAGCATGGTTGAATAATAGTAAGGCAGAACAGTTGAAACTGGAGCAGGAGCATGGCCAGGTGGACTGGGGACAGCAAGGAGTCCTCATGTCAGGTAGTCCTGGGACATGGTCCTAGGGCCCAGGCCAGTTGAAACTGGAGCAGCAGCATGGCCAGGTGGACTGGGGACAGCAAGGAGTCATCATGTCAGGTAGTCCTGGGGCATGGTTCTAGGGCTCAGGTCCTCCGAGAGAGAGAAAGAAGGAGAGAAGGAGAGAATTAGAGAACGCACACTTAGATTTACACAGGACACCGAATAGGACAGGAGAAGTACTCCAGATAAACAAACTGACCCTAGCCCCCGACACATAAACTACTGCAGCATAAATACTGGAGGCTGAGACAGGAGGGTCAGGAGACACTGTGGCCCCATCCGAGGACACCCCGGACAGGGCCAAACAGGAAGGATATAACCCCACCCACTTTGCCAAAGCACAGCCCCCACACCACTAGAGGGAAATCTACAACCACCAACTTACCATCCTGAGACAAGGCCGAGTATAGCCCACAAAGATCTCCGACACGGTACAACCCAAAGGGGGGAAACCCAGAAAAGGCCGACCACAACAGTGAATCAACCCACCCAGGTGACGCACCCCCCAGGGACGGCACGAGAGAGCCCCAGCAAGCCAGTGACTCAGCCCCGTAACAGGGTTAGAGGCAGAGAATCCCAGTGGAAAAGGGGAACCGGCCAGGCAGAGACAGCAAGGGCGGTTCGTTGCTCCAGAGCCTTTCCGTTCACCTTCCCACTCCTGGGCCAGACTACACTCAATCATATGACCCACTGAAGAGATGAGTCTTCAGTAAAGACTTAAAGGTTGAGACCGAGTTTGCGTCTCTGACATGGGTAGGCAGACCGTTCCATAAAAATGGAGCTCTATAGGAGAAAGCCCTGCCTCCAGCTGTTTGCTTAGAAATTCTAGGGACAATTAGGAGGCCTGCGTCTTGTGACCGTAGCGTACGTATAGGTATGTACGGCAGGACCAAATCAGAGAGGTAGGTAGGAGCAAGCCCATGTAATGCTTTGTAGGTTAGCAGTAAAACCTTGAAATCAGCCCTTGCTTTGACAGGAAGCCAGTGTAGAGAGGCTAGCACTGGAGTAATATGATCAAATTTTTTGGTTCTAGTCAGGATTCTAGCAGCCGTATTTAGCACTAACTGAAGTTTATTTAGTGCTTTATCCGGGTAGCCGGAAAATAGAGCATTGCAGTAGTCTAACCTAGAAGTGACAAAAGCATGGATTAATTTTTCTGCATCATTTTTGGACAGAAAGTTTCTGATTTTTGCAATGTTACGTAGATGGAAAAAAGCTGTCCTCGAAATGGTCTTGATATGTTCTTCAAAAGAGAGATCAGGGTCCAGAGTAACGCCGAGGTCCTTCACAGTTTTATTTGAGACGACTGTACAACCATTAAGATTAATTGTCAGATTCAACAGAAGATCTCTTTGTTTCTTGGGACCTAGAACAAGCATCTCTGTTTTGTCCGAGTTTAATAGTAGAAAGTTTGCAGCCATCCACTTCCTTATGTCTGAAACACATGCTTCTAGCGAGGGCAATTTTGGTGCTTCACCGTGTTTCATTGAAATGTACAGCTGTGTGTCATCCGCATAGCAGTGAAAGTTTACATTATGTTTTCGAATAACATCCCCAAGAGGTAAAATATATAGTGAAAACAATAGTGGTCCTAAAACAGAACCTTGAGGAACACCGAAATGTACAGTTGATTTGTCAGAGGACAAACCATTCACAGAGACAAACTGATATCTTTCCGACAGATAAGACCTAAACCAGGCCAGAACATGTCCGTGTAGACCAATTTGGGTTTCCAATCTCTCCAAAAGAATGTGGTGATCGATGGTATCAAAAGCAGCACTAAGGTCTAGGAGCACGAGGACAGATGCAGAGCCTCGGTCCGATGCCATCAAAATGTCATTTACCACCTTCACAAGTGCCGTCTCAGTGCTATGATGGGGTCTAAAACCAGACTGAAGCATTTCGTATACATTGTTTGTCTTCAGGAAGGCAGTGAGTTGCTGCGCAACAGCCTTCTCTAAAATCTTTGAGAGGAATGGAAGATTTGATATAGGCCGATAGTTTTTTATATTTTCTGGGTCAAGGTTTGGCTTTTTCAAGAGAGGCTTTATTACTGCCTGAGATATGTGGTTATTACTACACCTGAGATACGACACCTGAGATTTGTGGTTCATATTACACCTGAGATATGTGGTTCATATTACACCTGAGATATGTGGTTATTACTACACCTGAGATACTACACCTGAGATATGTGGTTCTTACTACACCTGAGATATGTGGTTCATACTACACCTGAGATATGTGGTTATTACTACACCTGAAATATGTGGTTCTTACTACACCTGAGATATGTGGTTATTATTACACCTCGGATATGTGGTTCATACTACACCTGAGATACTACACCTGAGATATGTGGTTATTACTACACCTGAGATATGTGGTTATTACTACACCTGAGATATGTGGTTCATACTACACCTGAGATATGTGGTTCATACTACACCTGAGATATGTGGTTCATACTACACCTGAGATACTACACCTGAGATATGTGGTTATTACTACACCTGAGATATGTGGTTATTACTACACCTGAGATATGTGGTTCATACTACACCTGAGATATGTGGTTATTACTACACCTGAGATATGTGGTTATTACTACACCTGAGATATGTGGTTCATACTACACCTGAGATATGTGGTTATTACTACACCTGAGATATGTGGTTCATACTACACCTGAGATATGTGGTTATTACTAGACCTGAGATATGTGGTTCATACTACACCTGAGATATGTGGTTCTTACTACACCTGAGATATGTGGTTCATACTACACCTGAGATATGTGGCTCATACTACACCTGAGATATGTGGTTATTACTACACCTGAGATATGTGGTTCATACTACACCTGAGATATGTGGTTCATACTACACCTGAGATATGTGGTTATTACTACACCTGAGATATGTGGTTCTTACTACACCTGAGATATGTGGTTCATACTACACCTGAGATACTACACCTGAGATACTACACCTGAGATATGTGGTTATTACTACACCTGAGAAATGTGGTTCGTACTACACCTGAGAAATGTGGTTATTACTACACCTGAGATATGTGGTTCTTACTACACCTGAGATATGTGGTTCTTACTACACCTGAGATATGTGGTTCTTACTACACCTGAGATATGTGGTTATTACTACACCTGAGATATGTGGTTATTACTACACCTGAGATATGTGGTTCATACTACACCTGAGATATGTGGTTCATACTACACCTGAGATACTACACCTGAGATGTGGTTATTACTACACCTGAGATATGTGGTTATTACTACACCTGAGATATGTGGTTTATACTACACCTGAGATACTACACCTGAGATATGTGGTTCATACTACACCTGAGATACTACACCTGAGATATGTGGTTATTACTACACCTGAGATATGTGGTTCATACTACACCTGAGATATGTGGTTCATACTACACCTGAGATATGTGGTTATTACTACACCTGAGATATGTGGTTCATACTACACCTAAGATGTGTTTTTTTTACATACATTTTTACATTTAAGTCATTTAGCAGACGCTCTTATCCAGAGCGACTTACAAATTGGTGCATTCACCTTATGACATCCAGTGGAACAGCCACTTTACAATAGTGCATCTAAATCTTTTAAGGGGGGGGGTGAGAAGGATTACTTTATCCTATCCTAGGTATTCCTTAAAGAGGTGGGGTTTCAGGTGTCTCCGGAAGGTGGTGATTGACTCCGCTGTCCTGGCGTCGTGAGGGAGTTTCTTCCACCATTGGGGGGCCAGAGCAGCGAACAGTTTTGACTGGGCTGAGCGGGAACTGTACTTCCTCAGTGGTAGGGAGGCGAGCAGGCCAGAGGTGTATGAACGCAGTGTCCTTGTTTGGGTGTAGGGCCTGATCAGAGCCTGGAGGTACTGAGGTGCCGTTCCCCTCACAGCTCCGTAGGCAAGCACCATGGTCTTGTAGCGGATGCGAGCTTCAACTGGAAGCCAGTGGAGAGAGCGGAGGAGCGGGGTGACGTGAGAGAACTTGGGAAGGTTGAACACCAGACGGGCTGCGGTGTTCTGGATGAGTTGTAGGGGTTTAATGGCACAGGCAGGGAGCCCAGCCAACAGCGAGTTGCAGTAATCCAGACGGGAGATGACAAGTGCCTGGATTAGGACCTGCGCCGCTTCCTGTGTGAGGCAGGGTCGTACTCTGCGGATGTTGTAGAGCATGAACCTACAGGAACGGGCCACCGCCTTGATGTTGGTTGAGAACGACAGGGTGTTGTCCAGGATCACGCCAAGGTTCTTAGCGCTCTGGGAGGAGGACACAATGGAGTTGTCAACCGTGATGGCGAGATCATGGAACGGGTAGTCCTTCCCCGGGAGGAAGAGCAGCTCCGTCTTGCCGAGGTTCAGCTTGAGGTGGTGATCCGTCATCCACACTGATATGTCTGCCAGACATGCAGAGATGCGATTCGCCACCTGGTCATCAGAAGGGGGAAAGGAGAAGATTAATTGTGTGTCGTCTGCATGCAATGATAGGAGAGACCATGTGAGGTTATGACAGAGCCAAGCGACTTGGTGTATAGCGAGAATAGGAGAGGGCCTAGAACAGAGCCCTGGGGGACACCAGTGCTGAGAGCGCGTGGTGAGGAGACAGATTCTCGCCACGCCACCTGGTAGGAGCGACCTGTCAGGTAGGACGCAATCCAAGCGTGGGCCGCGCCGGAGATGCCCAACTCGGAGAGGGTGGAGAGGGGGATCTGATGGTTCACAGTATTGAAGGCAGCCGATAGGTCTAGAAGGATGAGAGCAGAGGAGAGAGAGTTAGCTTTAGAAGTGCGGAGCGCCTCCGTGATACAGAGAAGAGCAGTCTCAGTTGAATGACTAGTCTTGAAACCTGACTGATTTGGATCAAGAAGGTCATTCTGAGAGAGATAGCGGGAGAGCTGGCCAAGGACGGCACGTTCAAGAGTTTTGGAGAGAAAAGAAAGAAGGGATACTGGTCTGTAGTTGTTGACATCGGAGGGATCGAGTGTAGGTTTTTTCAGAAGGGGTGGAACTCTCGCTCTCTTCAAGACGGAAGGGACGTAGCCAGCGGTCAGCGATGAGTTGATGAGCGAGGTGAGGTAAGGGAGAAGGTCTCCGGAAATGGTCTGGAGAAGAGAGGAGGGGATAGGGTCAAGCGGGCAGGTTGTTGGGCGGCCGGCCGTCACAAGACGCGAGATTTCGTCTGGAGAGAGAGGGGAGAAAGAGGTCAGAGCACAAGGTAGGGCAGTGTGAGCAGAACCAGCGGTGTCGTTTGACTTAGCAAACGAGGATCGGATGTCGTCGACCTTCTTTTCAACAAGGATGACACTAACCACTGAGCCAGACAGGACACTAACCACTGAGCCAGACAGGACACTAACCACTGAGCCAGACAGGACTACTGACACTGATCCAGACAGGACACTAACCACTGAGTCAGACAGGACACTAACCACTGAGCCAGACAGGACACTAACCACTGAGCCAGACAGGACACTAACCACTGAGCCAGACAGGACACTAACCACTGAGCCAGACAGGACACTAACCACTGAGCCAGACAGGACACTAACCACTGAGCCAGACAGGACACTAACCACTGAGCCAGACAGGACACTAACCACTGAGCCAGACAGGACACTAACCACTGAGCCAGACAGGACACTAACCACTGAGCCAGACAGGACTATTGACACTGGAGCCAGACAGGACTATTGACACTGGAGCCAGACAGGACACTAACCACTGAGCCAGACAGGACACTAACCACTGAGCCAGACAGGACACTAACCACTGAGCCAGACAGGACACTAACCAATGAGAAAGGTGGGGCAGAAACAGAGAGAGCAACCAGACACACACGTATGGACGGAGGACACACACGCATGGACGGAGGACACACACGCACGGACGGAGGACACACACGTATGGACAGAGGACACAGACGCATGGATGGAGGACACACACGCACGGACAGAGGACACACACGCACGGACAGAGGACACACACGCATGGACGGAGGACACACACGCATGGACAGAGGACACACACGCATGGACAGAGGACACACACGCACAGATGGAGGACACACACGTATGGATGGAGGACACGTATGGACAGAGGACACAGACGCACAGATGGAGGACACACACGCATGGACAGAGGACACAGACGCACAGATGGAGGACACACGCATGGACAGAGGACACACACGTATGGACAGAGGACACACACGTATGGACAGAGGACACAGACGCATGGATGGAGGACACACACGTATGGACAGAGGACACACACGTATGGACAGAGGACACACACGCATGGACAGAGGACACACACGCATGGACGGAGGACACACACGCATGGACGGAGGACACACACGCATGGACAGAGGACACACACGCACAGATGGAGGACACACGTATGGATGGAGGACACGTATGGACAGAGGACACAGACGCACAGATGGAGGACACACACGCATGGACAGAGGACACAGACGCACAGATGGAGGACACACACGCATGGACAGAGGACACACACGTATGGACAGAGGACACACACGTATGGACAGAGGACACAGACGCATGGATGGAGGACACACACGCACGGACGGAGGACACACACGTATGGATGGAGGACACAGACGCATGGACAGAGGACACACACGCACGGACAGAGGACACACACGCATGGACAGAGGACACACACGCACGGACAGAGGACACACACGCACGGACAGAGGACACACACGCATGGACGGAGGACACACACGCATGGACAGAGGACACACACGCATGGACAGAGGACACACACGCACAGATGGAGGACACACACGTATGGATGGAGGACACGTATGGACAGAGGACACAGACGCACAGATGGAGGACACACACGCATGGACAGAGGACACAGACGCACAGATGGAGGACACACACGCATGGACAGAGGACACACACGTATGGACAGAGGACACACACGTATGGACAGAGGACACAGACGCATGGATGGAGGACACACACGTATGGACAGAGGACACACACGTATGGACAGAGGACACACACGCATGGACGGATGACACACACGCATGGACAGAGGACACACACGCATGGACAGAGGACACACACGCACAGATGGAGGACACACACGTATGGATGGAGGACACGTATGGACAGAGGACACAGACGCACAGATGGAGGACACACACGCATGGACAGAGGACACAGACGCACAGATGGAGGACACACACGCATGGACAGAGGACACACACGTATGGACAGAGGACACACACGTATGGACAGAGGACACAGACGCATGGATGGAGGACACACACGTATGGACAGAGGACACACA
>NW_025748828.1:27500-30441 GCF_021184085.1 Oncorhynchus gorbuscha
TCTCCAGCAGTTCTCTGTCTGTCTCTTCTCTCCAGCAGTTCTCTCTCTGTCTGTCTCTTCTCTCCAGCAGTTCTCTCTCTGTCTGTCTCTTCTCTCCAGCAGTTCTCTGTCTGTCTCTTCTCTCCAGCAGTTCTCTGTCTGTCTCTTCTCTCCAGCAGTTCTCTCTCTGTCTGTCTCTTCTCTCCAGCAGTTCTCTCTCTCTGTCTGTCTCTTCTCTCCAGCAGTTCTCTGTCTGTCTCTTCTTCTCCTGCAGTTCTCTGTCTGTCTCTCCCTCTCCAGCAGTTCTCTGTCTGTCTCTTCTCTCCAGCAGTTCTCTGTCTGTCTCTTCTCTCCAGCAGTTTCTCTCTGTCTGTCTTCTCTCCAGCAGTTCTCTGTCTGTCTCTTCTCTCCAGCAGTTCTCTGTCTGTCTCTTCTCTCCAGCAGTTCTCTCTGTCTGTCTCTTTCTCTCCAGCAGTTCTCTGTCTGTCTCTTCTCTCCAGCAGTTCTCTCTCTGTCTGTCTCTTCTCTCCAGCAGTTCTCTGTCTGTCTCTTCTCTCCAGCAGTTCTCTGTCTGTCTCTTCTCTCCAGCAGTTCTCTCTCTGTCTGTCTCTTCTCTCCAGCAGTTCTCTCTCTGTCTGTCTCTTCTCTCCAGCAGTTCTCTGTCTGTCTCTTCTCTCCAGCAGTTCTCTGTCTGTCTCTTCTCTCCAGCAGTTCTCTCTCGGTCTGTCTCTTCTCTCCAGCAGTTCTCTGTCTGTCTGTCTCTTCTCTCCAGCAGTTCTCTGTCTGTCTCTTCTCTCCAGCAGTTCTCTGTCTGTCTCTTCTTTCCAGCAGTTCACCTGTCTGTCTTTTGCTTCAAGAATGTCTGTCACTACATTGTTTTTCTCCGTATCACTGAAAGCCATCTTATAGCCTTGAGTGAGCAGCAAGCTGTGTGTTATCAGTCCTCCATTGTCTCCTGCTTCTAGATGGATACAGGTGTAGAACTGTCTCATCTATGTGAGACTATATGAGAGGGGAAATTAAAATGTTGAGGCTGGTTACCTCCAAGTCCTAGGCCATCTGGAACGTTACCCAGGAAACAGTAGTGCCATGGCAACCGTGGCTGGGGTTACCCAGGAAACGACCGACTGTTGCCAAGGAGACTGCTTCACGGCGGGCAATATTGGAGGCATCCAGCGGAAGCCGTGTTCCGTCTCCGATCTCGGCTGTGTGTGTGTGTGTGTGTGTGTGTGTGTGTGTGTGTGTGTGTGTGTGTGTGTGTGTGTGTGTGTGTGTGTCTGTGTGTGTGTGTGTGTGTGTGTGTGTGTGTGTGTGTGTGTGTGTGTGTGTGCGTGCGTGCGTGCGTGTGTGTGTCCTCTACGTTATGCTAAATCTCATACAGAAGGTCTCTCCTGATCTGATTCTAGTCCACATAATAAAAGCATCGCTTCTATAGGATTCTATTCCCTTTGGGTGTTTAGTACACAGCTATAGAACAGTAGCAGAACAGCAGCAGAACAGCAGGAGAACAGCAGGAGAATAGCAGGAGAACAGCAGGAGAATAGCTACTGAACAGCAGGAGAACAGCAGGAGAACAGCAGGAGAACAGCAGCAGAACAGCAGCAGAACAGCAGGAGAACAGCAGGAGAACAGCAGCAGAACAGCAGCAGAACAGCAGGAGAATAGCTACTGAACAGCAGGAGAATAGCTACTGAACAGCAGGAGAACAGCAGGAGAACAGCAGCAGAACAGCAGCAGAACAGCAGGAGAACAGCAGGAGAACAGCAGGAGAACAGCAGGAGAACAGCAGCAGAACAGCAGGAGAACAGCCACTGAACAGCAGGAGAACAGCCACTGAACAGCAGCAGAACAGCCACTGAACAGCAGCAGAACAGCAGGAGAACAGCAGCAGAACAGCAGCAGAACAGCAGGAGAACAGCCACTGAACAGCAGCAGAACAGCAGCAGAACAGCAGCAGAACAGCAGCAGAACAGCAGCAGAACAGCAGCAGAACAGCAGGAGAACAGCCACTGAACAGCAGCAGAACAGCCACTGAACAGCAGCAGAACAGCCACTGAACAGCAGCAGAACAGCCACTGAACAGCAGCAGAACAGCCACTGAACAGCAGCAGAACAGCAGGAGAACAGCAGCAGAACAGCCACTGAACAGCAGCAGAACAGCAGGAGAACAGCAGGAGAACAGCCACTGAACAGCAGCAGAACAGCAGCAGAACAGCAGCAGAACAGCAGGAGAACAGCAGATGAACAGCAGGAGAACAGCAGGAGAACAGCCACTGAACAGCAGGAGAACAGCCACTGAACAGCAGCAGAATAGCCACTGAACAGCAGCAGAACAGCAGGAGAACAGCAGCAGAACAGCCACTGAACAGCAGGAGAACAGCAGGAGAACAGCAGGAGAACAGCAGGAGAACAGCAGGAGAACAGCAGGAGAACAGCAGGAGAACAGCAGGAGAACAGCAGGAGAACAGCAGGAGAACAGCAGCAGAACAGCATGAGAACAGTATGAGAACAGCAGGAGAACAGCAGGAGAACAGCAGGAGAACAGCAGGAGAACAGCAGGAGAACAGCAGCAGAACAGCAGCGGAACAGCAGGGGAACAGCAGGAGACCAGCAGGAGAACAGCTACTGAACAGCAGCAGAACAGCAGCAGAACAGCAGCAGAACAGCAGCAGAACAGCAGGAGAACAGCAGCAGAACAGCAGGAGAACAGCCACTGAACAGCAGCAGAACAGCCACTGAACAGCAGCAGAACAGCCACTGAACAGCAGCAGAACAGCAGGAGAACAGCAGCAGAACAGCCACTGAACAGCAGCAGAACAGCAGGAGAACAGCAGGAGAACAGCCACTGAACAGCAGCAGAACAGCAGCAGAACAGCAGGAGAACAGCAGGAGAACAGCATATGAACAGCAGGAGAACAGCCACTGAACAGCAGGAGAACAGCCACTGAACAGCAGCAGAACA
>NW_025748829.1:0-30436 GCF_021184085.1 Oncorhynchus gorbuscha
TCCCTCCATCCCTCTCCCACTCTCACCCGCTGTCTGTATCCCTCCATCCCTCTCACCCACTGTCTGTATCCCTCCATCCCTCTCTCCCACTCTCACCCGCTGTCTGTATCTCCCCTCCACTCTCACCCGCTGTCTGTATCCCTCCATCCCACTCTCACCCGCTGTCTGTATCCCTCCATCCCTCTCTCCCACTCTCACCCGCTGTCTGTATCCCTCCATCCCTCTCCCACTCTCACCCGCTGTCTGTATCCCTCCATCCCCTCTCACCCGCTGTCTGTATCCCTCCACTCTCACCCGCTGTCTGTATCCCTCCATCCTCCCACTCTCACCTGCTGTCTGTATCCCCATCCATCCCACTCTCACCCGCTGTCTGTATCCCTCCATCTCTCCCACTCTCACCCGCTGTCTGTATCCCTCCATCCCTCTCTCCCACTCTCACCCGCTGTCTGTCCATCCTCTCCATCTGACCCCTCTCTCCCATCACCCGCCTCCATCCCTCCATCCCACTCTCACCCGCTGTCTGTATCCCTCCATCCCTCTCTCCCACTCTCACCCGCTGTCTGTATCCTCCATCCCTCTCTCCCACTCTCACCCGCTGTCTGTATCCCTCCATCCCACTCTCACCCGCTGTCTGTATCCCTCCATCCCCCTCACTCTCCCATCCCTCTCACCCGCTGTCTGTATCCCTCCATCCCTCTCTCCCACTCTCACCCGCTGTCTGTATCCCTCCATCCCGCTGTCTGTATCCCTCTCCCACTCTCACCCGCTGTCTGTATCCCTCCATCCCTCTCTCCCACTCTCACCCGCTGTCTGTATCCCTCCATCCACTCTCACTCCCACTCCTCACCCGCTGTCTGTATCCCTCCATCCCACTCTCCCACTCTCACCCGCTGTCTGTATCCCTCCATCCCTCTCTCCCACTCTCACCCACTGTCTGTATCTCCATCCCTCCATCCCACTCTCACCCGCTGTCTGTCCATCACCTCCATCCCTCCCCTCTCTCCCACTCTCACCCGCTGTCTGTATCTCCTCCATCCTGTCTCCCTCATCCCACTCTCACCCACTGTCTGTATCCCCTCCATCACCCGCTGTCTGTATCTCTCCATCCTCTCACCCGCTGTCTGTATCCCTCCATCCTCTCTCCACTCTCACCACTGTCTGTATCCCTCCATCCCTCTCTCCCACTCTCACCCGCTGTCTGTATCCCTCCATCCCTCTCTCCCACTCTCACCCGCTGTCTGTATCCCTCCATCCCACTCTCACCCGCTGTCTGTATCCCTCCATCCCTCTCTCCCACTCTCACCCGCTGTCTGTATCCCTCCATCCCTCTCTCCCACTCTCACCCGCTGTCTGTATCTCCATCCATCCCTCTCCCACTCTCACCCGCTGTCTGTATCCCTCCATCCCTCTCTCCCACTCTCACCCGCTGTCTGTATCCCCATCCCATCTCCCACTCTCACCCGCTGTCTGTATCCCTCCATCCCTCTCTCCCACTCTCACCCGCTGTCTGTATCCCTCCATCCCTCTCTCACCCGCTGTCTGTATCCCCTCTCACCCGCTGTCTGTATCCCTCCATCCCTCTCTCCCACTCTCACCCGCTGTCTGTATCCCTCCATCCTCTCTCCCACTCTCACCCGCTGTCTGTATCCCTCCATCCCTCTCTCCCACTCTCACCCGCTGTCTGTATCCCTCCATCCCTCTCTCCCACTCTCACCCGCTGTCTGTATCCCTCCATCCCTCTCTCCCACTCTCACCCGCTGTCTGTATCCCTCCATCCCTCTCTCCCACTCTCACCCGCTGTCTGTATCCCTCCATCCCACTCTCACCCGCTGTCTGTATCCCTCCATCCCTCTCTCCCACTCTCACCCGCTGTCTGTATCCCTCCATCCCACTCTCACCCGCTGTCTGTATCCCTCCATCCCTCTCTCCCACTCTCACCCGCTGTCTGTATACCTCCATCCCTCTCTCCCACTCTCACCCGCTGTCTGTATCCCTCCATCCCTCTCTCCCACTCTCACCCGCTGTCTGTATCCCTCCATCCCTCCATCCCACTCTCACCCTGTCTGTATCCCTCCATCCCTCTCTCCCACTCTCACCCGCTGTCTGTATCCTCCATCCCTCTCTCCCACTCTCACCCGCTGTCTGTATCCCTCCATCCCTCTCTCCCACTCTCACCCGCTGTCTGTATCCCTCCATCCCTCTCTCCCACTCTCACCCGCTGTCTGTATCCCTCCATCCCTCTCTCCCACTCTCACCCGCTGTCTGTATCCCTCCATCCCACTCTCACCCGCTGTCTGTATCCCTCCATCCCTCTCTCCCACTCTCACCCGCTGTCTGTATCCCTCCATCCCTCTCTCACCCGCTGTCTGTATCCCTCCATCCCTCTCTCCCACTCTCACCCGCTGTCTGTATCCCTCCATCCCTCCCTCCCACTCTCACCCGCTGTCTGTATCTCCATCCCATCCCTCACCCTCTCCCACTCTCACCCGCTGTCCCATCCCTCCATCCCTCTCTCCCACTCTCACCCGCTGTCTGTATCCCTCCATCCCTCTCTCCCACTCTCACCCGCTGTCTGTATCCCTCCATCCCTCTCTCCCACTCTCACCCCGTCTGTATCCCTCCATCCCTCCATCCCACTCTCACCCGCTGTCTGTATCCCTCCATCCCTCTCTCCCACTCTCACCCGCTGTCTGTATCCCTCCATCCCTCTCTCCCCTCTGTCTGTATCCCTCCATCCCTCTCTCCCACTCTCACTGTATCTGTATCCCTCCATCCCACTCTCACCCGCTGTCTGTATCCCTCCATCCCTCCATCCCTCTCCCACTCTCACCCGCTGTCTGTATCCCTCCATCCCTCTCTCCCACTCTCACCCGCTGTCTGTATCCCTCCATCCCTCTCACTCCCATCCCTCCATCTCTCTCCACTCTCCCGCTGTCTGTATCCCTCCATCCCTCTCTCCCACTCTCACCCGCTGTCTGTATCCCTCCATCCCACTCTCACCCACTCTGTCTGTATCCCTCCATCACCCCTCTCTCCACTCCCACTCTCACCCGCTGTCTGTATCCCTCCATCCCTCTCTCCCACTCTCACCCGCTGTCTGTATCCCTCCATCTCCCACTCTCACCGCTGTCTGTATCCCTCCATCCCTCTCTCCCACTCTCACCCGCTGTCTGTATCCCTCCATCCCTCTCTCCCATCACCCGCTGTCCATCCCTCATCTCCCACTCTCACCCGCTGTCTGTATCCCTCCATCCCTCTCTCCCACTCTCACCCGCTGTCTGTATCCCTCCATCCCTCTCTCCCACTCTCACCCGCTGTCTGTATCCCTCCATCCCACTCTCACCCGCTGTCTGTATCCCCTCCATCCCTCTCTCCCACTCTCTGTCTGTATCCCTCTCTCCCACTCTCACCCGCTGTCTGTATCCCTCCATCCCTCTCCCACTCTCACCCGCTGTCTGTATCCCTCCATCCCTCTCTCCCACTCTCACCCGCTGTCTGTATCCCTCCATCCCTCTCTCCCACTCTCACCCGCTGTCTGTATCCCTCCATCCCACTCTCACCCGTTGTCTGTATCCCTCCATCCCTCTCTCACCCGCTGTCTGTATCCCTCCATCCCACTCTCACCCGCTGTCTGTATCCCTCCATCCCTCTCTCCCACTCTCACCCACTGTCTGTATCCCTCCATCCCTCTCTCCCACTCTCACCCGCTGTCTGTATCCCTCCATCCCTCTCTCCCACTCTCACCCGCTGTCTGTATCCCTCCATCCCTCTCTCCCACTCTCTCACCCTCTCTGTCTGTATCCCTCCATCCCTCCACTCTCACCCGCTGTCTGTATCCCTCCATCCCACTCTCACCCGCTGTCTGTATCCCTCCATCCTCTCTCCCACTCTCACCCGCTGTCTCTATCCCTCCATCCCCCACCCGCTGTCTGTATCCCTCCATCCCTCTCTCCCACTCTCACCCGCTGTCTGTATCCATCCCCTCCCATCACCCCTGTCTGTATCCCTCTCCCACTCTCACCCGCTGTCTGTATCCCTCCATCTCCTCCCACTCTCACCCGCTGTCTGTATCCCTCCATCCCTCTCTCCCACTCTCACCCGCTGTCTGTATCCCTCCATCCCACTCTCACCCGCTGTCTGTATCCTCCATCTCTCCCACTCTCACCCGCTGTCTGTATCCCTCCATCCCTCTCTCCCACTCTCACCCGCTGTCTGTATCCCTCCATCCCTCTCTCCCACTCTCACCCGCTGTCTGTATCCCTCCATCCCACTCTCACCCCTCTGTATCTCCCACTCTCACCCGCTGTCTGTATCCCTCCATCCCTCTCTCCCATCACCCGCTGTCTGTATCCCTCCATCCCACTCTCACCCGCTGTCTGTATCCCTCCATCCCTCTCTCCCACTCTCACCCGCTGTCTGTATCCCTCCATCCCTCTCTCCCACTCTCACCCGCTGTCTGTATCCCTCCATCCCACTCTCACCCGCTGTCTGTATCCCTCCATCCCTCTCTCACCCTGTCTGTATCCCTCCATCTCTCACCCGCTGTCTGTATCCCTCCATCCCCTCTCCCACTCTCACCCGCTGTCTGTATCCCTCCATCCCTCTCCCTCCCACTCTCACCCGCTGTCTGTATCCCTCCATCCCACTCTCACCCGCTGTCTGTATCCCTCCATCTCCCACTCCCTCCATCACCCACTCTCACCTGTCTGTATCCCTCCATCCCTCTCATCCCACTCTCACCCGCTGTCTGTATCCCTCCATCCCTCTCTCCCACTCTCACCCGCTGTCTGTATCCCTCCATCCCTCCATCACCCCTGTCTGTATCCCTCCATCCCTCTCTCCCTCTCACCCGCTGTCTGTATCCCTCCATCCCACTCTCACCCGCTGTCTGTATCCCTCCATCCATCCCTCTCTCCCACTCTCACCCGCTGTCTGTATCCCTCCATCACCTCCATCCCTCCATCCCTCTCCCACTCTCACCCGCTGTCTGTATCCCTCCATCCCACTCTGTATCCCTCCACCCGCTGTCTGTATCCCTCCATCCCTGTCTCTCTCCACCCACTGTCTGTATCCTCCATCCCACTCACCCGCTGTCTGTATCCCTCCATCCCACTCTCACCCGCTGTCTGTATCCCTCCATCCCTCTCTCCCACTCTCACCCGCTGTCTGTATCCCTCCATCCCTCTCTCCCACTCTCACCCGCTGTCTGTATCCCTCCATCCCTCTCTCCCACTCTCACCCGCTGTCTGTATCCCTCCATCCCTCTCTCCCACTCTCACCCGCTGTCTGTATCCCTCCATCCCACTCTCACCCGCTGTCTGTATCCTCCATCCCTCTCTCCCACTCTCACCCGCTGTCTGTATCCCTCCATCCCACTCTCACCCGCTGTCTGTATCCCTCCATCCCACTCTCCCACTCTCACACACTGTCTGTATCCCTCCATCCCTCTCTCCACTCTCACCCGCTGTCTGTATCCCTCCATCCCTCTCTCCCACTCTCACCCTGCTGTCTGTATCCCTCCATCCCTCTCTCCCACTCTCACCCGCTGTCTGTATCCCTCCATCCCTCTCTCCCACTCTCACCCGCTGTCTGTATCCCTCATCCCATCCCTCCATCCCTCTCTCCCACTCTCACCCGCTGTCTGTCCATCCCCTCCATCCCGCTGTCTGTATCCCTCCATCCCTCTCTCCCACTCTCACCCGCTGTCTGTATCCCTCCATCCCTCTCTCCCACTCTCACCCCTGTCTGTATCCCTCCATCCCACTCTCACCCGCTGTCTGTATCCCTCCATCCTCTCTCCCACTCTCACCCGCTGTCTGTATCCCTCCATCCCACTCTCACCCACTCTCTGTATCCCTCCATCCCCTCCTCCCACTCTCACCCGCTGTCTGTATCCCTCCATCCCCCTCTGTCTGTATCCCACATCTCTCACCCGCTGTCTGTATCCCTCCATCCCTCTCTCCCACTCTCACCCGCTGTCTGTATCCCTCCATCCCTCTCTCCCACTCCTCATCTCTCACCCGCTGTCTGTATCCCTCCATCCCTCTCTCCCACTCTCACCCGCTGTCTGTATCCCTCCTCCATCCCACTCTCACCCGCTGTCTGTATCCCACTCCATCCCTGTCTGTATCCCTCCATCCCTCTCTCACCCGCTGTCTGTATCCCTCCATCCCTCTCTCCCACTCTCACCCGCTGTCTGTATCCCTCCATCCCTCTCTCCCACTCTCACCCCCGCTGTCTGTATCCCTCCATCCCACTCTCACCCGCTGTCTGTATCCCTCCATCCCTCCATCCCACTCTCACCCGCTGTCTGTATCCCTCCATCCCACTCTCACCCCTGTCTGTATCCCTCCACTCTCCCACTCTCACCCGCTGTCTGTATCCCTCCATCCCATCCCTCTCCCACTCTCACCCGCTGTCTGTATCCCTCCATCCCTCTCTCCCACTCTCACCCGCTGTCTGTATCCCATCCATCCCACTCTCACCCGCTGTCTGTATCCCTCCATCCCTCTGTATCTCCCACTCTCACCCGCTGTCTGTATCCCTCCATCCCTCTCTCCCACTCTCACCCGCTGTCTGTATCCCTCCATCCCTCTCTCCCACTCTCACCCGCTGTCTGTATCCCTCCATCCCTCTCTCCCCACTCTCACCCGCTGTCTGTATCCCTCCATCCCTCCCACTCTCACCCGCTGTCTGTATCCCTCCATCCCTCTCTCTCCACTCTCACCCGCTGTCTGTATCCCTCCATCCTCTCTCCATCCCTCCTCTCACCCGCTGTCTGTATCCCTCCACTCTCACCCGCTGTCTGTATCCCTCCATCCCTCTCTCACCCGCTGTCTGTATCCCTCCATCCCACTCTCACCCGCTGTCTGTATCCCTCCATCCCTCTCTCCCACTCTCACCCGCTGTCTGTATCCCTCCATCCCTCTCTCCCACTCTCACCCGCTGTCTGTATCCCTCCATCCCTCTCTCCCACTCTCACCCGCTGTCTGTATCCCTCCATCCCTCTCTCCCACTCTCACCCGCTGTCTGTATCTCCATCCATCCCACTCTCACCCGCTGTCTGTATCCCTCCATCCCTCTCTCTCCCACTCTCACCCGCTGTCTGTATCCCTCCATCCCACTCTCACCCGCTGTCTGTACCCGCTGTCTGTATCCCTCCATCCCTCTCTCCCACTCTCACCCGCTGTCTGTATCCCTCCATCCCACTCTCACCCGCTGTCTGTATCCCTCCATCCCTCTCTCCCACTCTCACCCGCTGTCTGTATCCCTCCATCCCACTCTCTCACCCGCTGTCTGTATCCCTCCATCCCTCTCTCCCACTCTCACCCGCTGTCTGTATCCCTCCATCCCTCTCTCCCACTCTCACCCGCTGTCTGTATCCCTCCATCCCCTCTCTCCCACTCTCACCCGCTGTCTGTATCCCTCCATCCCTCTCTCCCACTCTCACCCGCTGTCTGTATCCCTCCATCCCTCTCACCCCCACTCTCTCTCACCCGCTGTCTGTATCCCTCCATCCCTCTCTCCCACTCTCACCCGCTGTCTGTATCCCTCCATCCCACTCTCACCCGCTGTCTGTATCCCTCCATCCCTCTCTCCCACTCTCACCCGCTGTCTGTATCCCTCCATCCCACTCTCACCCGCTGTCTGTATCCCTCCATCCCTCTCTCCCACTCTCACCCGCTGTCTGTATCCCTCCATCCCACTCTCACCCGCTGTCTGTATCCCTCCATCCCACTCTCACCCCATCTCCATCTCTCCCACTCTCACCCGCTGTCTGTATCCCTCCATCCCTCTCTCCCACTCTCACCCGCTGTCTGTATCCCTCCATCCCTCTCTCCCACTCTCACCCGCTGTCTCTCTATCACCCGCTGTCCTCCATCCCACTCTCACCCGCTGTCTGTATCCCTCCATCCCTCTCTCCCACTCTCACCCACTGTCTGTATCCCTCCATCTCTCCCACTCTCACCCGCTGTCTGTATCCCTCCATCCCTCTCTCCCACTCTCACCCGCTGTCTGTATCCCTCCATCCCACTCTCACCCGCTGTCTGTATCCCTCCATCCCACTCTCACCCGCTGTCTGTATCCCTCCATCCCTCTCTCCCACTCTCACCCGCTGTCTGTATCCCTCCATCCCTCTCTCCCACTCTCACCCGCTGTCTGTATCCCTCCATCCCTCTCTCCCACTCTCACCCGCTGTCTGTATCCCTCCATCCCTCTCTCCCACTCTCACCCGCTGTCTGTATCCCTCCATCCTACTCTCACCCGCTGTCTGTATCCCTCCATCCCACTCTCACCCGCTGTCTGTATCCCTCCATCCCTCTCTCCCACTCTCACCCGCTGTCTGTATCCCTCCATCCCTCTCTCCCACTCTCACCCGCTGTCTGTATCCCTCCATCCTAATCTCACCCGCTGTCTGTATCCCTCCATCCCACTCTCACCTGCTGTCTGTATCCCTCCATCCCTCTCTCCCACTCTCACCCCGCTGTCTGTATCCCTCCTCCCATCTCACCCGCTGTCTGTATCCCTCCCTCTCCCACTCTCACCCGCTGTCTGTATCCCCTCCTCCCACACTCTCACCCGCTGTCTGTATCCCTCCATCCCTCTCTCCCACTCTCACCCGCTGTCTGTATCCCTCCATCCCACTCTCACCCGCTGTCTGTATCCCTCCATCCCTCTCTCCCACTCTCACCCGCTGTCTGTATCCCTCCATCCCTCTCTCCCACTCTCACCCGCTGTCTGTATCCCTCCATCCCACTCTCACCCGCTGTCTGTATCCCTCCATCCCTCTCTCCCACTCTCACCCGCTGTCTGTATCCCTCCATCCCTCTCCCACTCTCACCCCTGTCTGTATCCCTCCATCCCTCTCTCCCACTCTCACCCGCTGTCTGTATCCCTCCATCCCACTCTCACCCGCTGTCTGTATCCCACCCGCTGTCTGTATCCCTCCATCCCACTCTCACCCGCTGTCTGTATCCCTCCATCCCTCTCTCCCACTCTCACCCGCTGTCTGTATCCCTCCATCCCTCTCTCCCACTCTCACCCGCTGTCTGTATCCCTCCATCCCACTCTCACCCGCTGTCTGTATCCCTCCTCCCATCCCTCTCCCTCCCCACTCTCACCCGCTGTCTGTATCTCCATCCATCCCACTCTCACCCGCTGTCTGTATCCCTCCATCTGTCTGTATCCCACTCTCACCCGCTGTCTGTATCCCTCCATCCCTCTCTCCCACTCTCACCCGCTGTCTGTATCCATCCCATCCTCTCTCCCACTCTCACCCGCTGTCTGTATCCCTCCATCCATCCCTCTCTCACCCGCTGTCTGTATCCCTCCATCCCTCTCTCCCACTCTCACCCGCTGTCTGTATCCCTCCATCCTCTCACCCGCTGTCTGTATCCCTCTCTCTCCCACTCTCACCCGCTGTCTGTATCCCTCCATCCCTCTCTCCCACTCTCACCCGCTGTCTGTATCCCTCCATCCCTCTCTCCCACTCTCACCCGCTGTCTGTATCCCTCCATCCCTCTCTCCCACTCTCACCCGCTGTCTGTATCCCTCCATCCCTCTCTCCCACTCTCACCCGCTGTCTGTATCCCTCCATCCCCTCTCCCACTCTCACCCGCTGTCTGTATCCCTCCTCCCATCACCCCTGTCTGTATCCCTCCATCCCTCTCTCCCACTCTCACCCGCTGTCTGTATCCCTCCATCCCACTCTCACCCGCTGTCTGTATCCCTCCATCCCCTCTCTCCCACTCTCACCCGCTGTCTGTATCCCTCCATCCCTCTCTCCCCCACTCTCACCCGCTGTCTGTATCCCTCCCTCCATCCCTCTCTCCCACTCTCACCCGCTGTCTGTATCCCTCCATCCCTCTCTCCCACTCTCACCCGCTGTCTGTATCCCTCCATCCCTCTCTCCCACTCTCACCCGCTGTCTGTATCCCCTCCATCCCACTCTCACCCGCTGTCTGTATCCCTCCATCCCTCTCTCCCACTCTCACCCGCTGTCTGTATCCCCTCCATCCCTCTCTCCCACTCTCACCCGCTGTCTGTCCCTCCATCCCCTCCATCCCTCCATCCCCACTCTCACCCGCTGTCTGTATCCCTCCATCCCTCTCCCACTCTCACCCGCTGTCACTCCATCTCACCCGCTGTCTGTATCCCTCCATCCCTCTCTCCCACTCTCACCCGCTGTCTGTATCCCTCCATCCCTCTGTATCCCTCCACTCTCACCCGCTGTCTGTATCCCTCCATCCCACTCTCACCCGCTGTCTGTATCCCTCCATCCCTCTCTCCCACTCTCACCCGCTGTCTGTATCCCTCCATCCCTCCGCTGTCTCCCACTCTCACCCGCTGTCTGTATCCCTCCATCACCCTCTCTCCCACTCTCACCCGCTGTCTGTATCCCTCCATCCCTCTCTCCCACTCTCACCCGCTGTCTGTATCCCTCCATCCCACTCTCACCCGCTGTCTGTATCCCTCCATCCCTCTCTCCCACTCTCACCCGCTGTCTGTATCCCTCCATCCCCTCTCCCACTCTCCCGCTGTCTGTATCCCTCCATCCCTCTCTCCCACTCTCACCCGCTGTCTGTATCCCTCCATCCCTCTCTCCCACTCTCACCCGCTGTCTGTATCCCTCCATCCCTCTCTCCCACTCTCACCCTGCTGTCTGTATCCCTCCATCCCTCTCTCCCACTCTCACCCGCTGTCTGTATCCCTCCTCCATCACCCCTGTCTCTCCTCCCACTCTCACCCGCTGTCTCCTCCATATCTCTCCCCTCTGTCATCCCTCCTCTCCCACTCTCACCCGCTGTCTGTATCCCTCCATCCCTCTCTCCCACTCTCACCCGCTGTCTGTATCCCTCCATCCCTCTCTCCCACTCTCACCCGCTGTCTGTATCCCTCCATCCCACTCTCACCCGCTGTCTCATCCCTCCATCCCTCTCTCCCACTCTCACCTGCTGTCTCCATCCCACTCTCCTGTCTGTATCTCCATCCCACTCTCACCCGCTGTCTGTATCCCTCCATCCCTCTCTCCCACTCTCACCCGCTGTCTGTATCCCTCCATCCCTCTCTCCCACTCTCACCCGCTGTCTGTATCCCTCCATCCCTCTCTCCCACTCTCACCCGCTGTCTGTATCCCTCCATCCCTCTCTCCCACTCTCACCCGCTGTCTGTATCCCCCTCCATCCCACTCTCACCCGCTGTCTGTATCCCTCCATCCCTCTCTCCCACTCTCACCCGCTGTCTGTATCCCTCATCCCATCCCACTCTCACCCGCTGTCTGTATCCCTCCATCCCTCTCTCCCACTCTCACCGCTGTCTGTCTGTATCCACTCTCATCCCTCCATCTCTCCCACTCTCACCCGCTGTCTGTATCCCTCCATCCCTCTCTCCCACTCTCACCCGCTGTCTGTATCCCTCCATCTCCCACTCTCACCCGCTGTCTGTATCCCTCCATCCCTCTCTCACCCGCTGTCTGTATCCCTCCATCTCCCCCTCTCTGTATCCCACTCTCACCCGCTGTCTGTATCCCTCCATCCCACTCTCACCCGCTGTCTGTATCCCTCCATCCCTCTCTCCCACTCTCACCCGCTGTCTGTATCCCTCCATCCCACTCTCACCCGCTGTCTGTATCCCTCCATCCCCTCTCCCACTCTCACTCTCCCGCTGTCTGTATCCCTCCATATCCCACTCTCACCCGCTGTCTGTATCCCTCCCTCTCCCACTCTCACCCGCTGTCTGTATCCCTCCATCCCACTCTCACCCGCTGTCTGTATCCCTCCATCCCTCTCTCCCACTCTCACCCGCTGTCTGTATCCCTCCATCCCTCTCTCCCACTCTCACCCGCTGTCTGTATCCCTCCATCCCTCTATCCCCCTCCCACTCTCACCCGCTGTCTGTATCCCTCCTCCCACTCTCACCCGCTGTCTGTATCCCTCCATCCATCTCTCCCACTCTCACCCGCTGTCTGTATCCCTCCATCCCCATCCCACTCTCACCCGCTGTCTGTATCCCTCCATCCCTGTATCTCCTCCCACTCTCACCCGCTGTCTGTATCCCTCCATCCCTCTCTCCCACTCTCACCCGCTGTCTGTATCCCTCCATCCCTGTCTCTCTCCATCCCTCTCTCTCACCCGCTGTCTGTATCCCTCCATCCCACTCTCTCCCACTCTCACCCGCTGTCTGTATCCCTCCATCCCCCTCCATCCCATCCCTCTCTCACCCGCTGTCTGTATCCCTCCATCCCTCTCCTCTCACCCGCTGTCTGTATCCCTCCATCCCTCTCTCCCACTCTCACCCGCTGTCTGTATCCCTCCATCCCTCTCTCCCACTCTCACCCGCTGTCTGTATCCCTCCATCCCTCTCTCCCACTCTCACCCGCTGTCTGTATCCCTCCATCCCTCTCTCTCACCCGCTGTCTGTATCCCTCCATCCTGTCTGTATCCCTCCATCCCACTCTCACCCGCTGTCTGTATCCCCCATCCATCCCACTCTCACCCGCTGTCTGTATCCCTCCATCCCTCACCCGCTGTCATCCCTCCTCCCACTCTCACCCGCTGTCTGTATCCCTCCATCCCTCTCTCCCACTCTCACCCGCTGTCTGTATCCCTCCATCCCTCTCTCCCACTCTCACCCGCTGTCTGTATCCCTCCATCCCTCTCTCCCACTCTCACCCGCTGTCTGTATCCCTCCATCCCTCTCTCCCACTCTCACCCGCTGTCTGTATCCCTCCATCCCTCTGTCTGTATCCCTCCACTCTCCCACTCTCACCCGCTGTCTGTATCCCTCCATCCCTCTCTCCCACTCTCACCCGCTGTCTGTATCCCTCCATCCCTCTCTCCCACTCTCACCCGCTGTCTGTATCCCTCCATCCCTCTCTCACCCGTCTGTCTGTATCCCTCCATCCCTCTCTCCCACTCTCACCCGCTGTCTGTATCCCTCCATCCCCTCTCCCACTCTCACCCGCTGTCTGTATCCCTCCATCCCTCTCTCCCACTCTCACCCGCTGTCTGTATCCCTCCATCCCCTCTCCCACTCACCCCTGTCTGTATCCCTCTCCCACTCTCACCCGCTGTCTGTATCCCTCCATCCTACTCTCACCCGCTGTCTGTATCCCTCCATCCCACTCTCACCCGCTGTCTGTATCCCTCCATCCCTCTCTCCCACTCTCACCCGCTGTCTGTATCCCTCCATCCCTCTCTCCCACTCTCACCCGCTGTCTGTATCCCTCCATCCCTCCATCCCACTCTCACCCGCTGTCTGTATCCCTCCATCCCTCTCTCCCACTCTCACCCGCTGTCTGTATCCCTCCATCCCACTCTCACCCGCTGTCTGTATCCCTCCATCCCTCTCTCCCACTCTCACCCGCTGTCTGTATCCCTCCATCCCACTCTCACCCGCTGTCTGTATCCCTCCATCCCTCTCTCCCACTCTCACCCGCTGTCTGTATCCCTCCATCCCTCTCTCCCACTCTCACCCGCTGTCTGTATCCCTCCATCCCTCTCTCCCACTCTCACCCGCTGTCTGTATCCCTCCATCCCTCTCTCCCACTCTCACCCGCTGTCTGTATCCCTCCATCCCCATCCCTGTATCCCCCACCCGCTGTCTGTATCCCTCCATCCCACTCTCACCCGCTGTCTGTATCCCTCCATCCCACTCTCACCCGCTGTCTGTATCCCCCTCCCATCATCCCTCATCCCTCTCCCACTCTCACCCGCTGTCTGTATCCCTCCATCCCTCTCTCCCACTCTCACCCGCTGTCTGTATCCCTCCATCCCTCTCTCCCCTCACCCGCTCTGTATCCCCCACTCTCACCCGCTGTCTGTATCCCTCCATCCCTCTCCCTCTCCCACTCTCACCCGCTGTCTGTATCCCTCCATCCCTCTCTCCCACTCTCACCCGCTGTATCTGTATCCCTCCATCCCTCTCTCCCACTCTCACCCGCTGTCTGTATCCCTCCATCCCACTCTCACCCGCTGTCTGTATCCTCCATCCCTCTCTCCCACTCTCACCCGCTGTCTGTATCCCATCCATCCCACTCTCACCCGCTGTCTGTATCCCTCCATCCCTCTCTCCCACTCTCACCCGCTGTCTGTATCCCTCCATCCCTCTCTCCCACTCTCACCCGCTGTCTGTATCCCTCCATCCCTCTCTCCCACTCTCACCCGCTGTCTGTATCCCTCTCTCCCACTCTCACCCGCTGTCTGTATCCCTCCATCCCTCTCTCCCACTCTCACCCGCTGTCTGTATCCCTCCATCTGTCTGTATCCCTCCATCCCTCTCTCCCACTCTCACCCGCTGTCTGTATCCCTCCATCCCTCTCTCCCACTCTCACCCGCTGTCTGTATCCCTCCATCCCTCTCTCCCACTCTCACCCGCTGTCTGTATCCCTCCATCCCACTCTCACCCGCTGTCTGTATCCCTCCATCCCTCTCTCCCACTCTCACCCGCTGTCTGTATCCCTCCATCCCACTCTCACCCGCTGTCTGTATCCCTCCCATCTCCTCTCTCCCACTCTCACCCGCTGTCTGTATCCCTCCATCCCTCTCTCCCACTCTCACCCGCTGTCTGTATCCCTCCATCTCCCCACTCTCACCCCATGTCTGTATCCACTCCACCCTGTCTGTATCCCTCCATCCCACTCTCACCCGCTGTCTGTATCCCTCCATCCCTCTCTCCCACTCTCACCCGCTGTCTGTATCCCTCCATCCCACTCTCACCCCTGTCTGTCTGTATCCCTCCATCCCTCCCTCATCCCACTCTCACCCGCTGTCTGTATCCCTCCATCCCTCTCTCCCACTCTCACCCGCTGTCTGTATCCATCCCTCCATCCCACTCTCACCCGCTGTCTGTATCCCTCCATCCCTCTCTCCCACTCTCACCCGCTGTCTGTATCCCTCCATCCCTCTCTCCCACTCTCACCCGCTGTCTGTATCCCTCCATCCCTCTCTCCCACTCTCACCCGCTGTCTGTATCCCTCCATCCCTCTCTCCCACTCTCACCCGCTGTCTGTATCCCTCCATCCCTCTCTCCCACTCTCACCCGCTGTCTGTATCCCTCCATCCCACTCTCCCACTCTCACCCGCTGTCTGTATCCCTCCATCCCGCTGTCTGTATCCCCTCCTCCCACTCTCACCCGCTGTCTGTATCCCTCCATCCCTCTCTCCCACTCTCACCCGCTGTCTGTATCCCTCCATCCCACTCTCACCCGCTGTCTGTATCCCTCCATCCCTCTCTCCCACTCTCACCCGCTGTCTGTATCCCTCCATCCCTCCATCACCCGCTGTCTGTATCCCCTCCCACTCTCACCCGCTGTCTGTATCCCTCCATCCCACTCTCTGTCTGTATCCCTCCATCCCACTCTCACCCGCTGTCTGTATCCTCCATCCCTCTCTCCCACTCTCACCCGCTGTCTGTATCCCTCCATCCCTCTCTCCCACTCTCACCCGCTGTCTGTATCCCTCCATCCCTCTCTCCCACTCTCACCCACTGTCTGTATCCCTCCATCCCTCTCTCCCACTCTCACCCGCTGTCTGTATCCCTCCATCCCTCTCTCCCACTCTCACCCGCTGTCTGTATCCCTCCATCCCCTCTCTGTCTGTATCCTCCATCCCCCACTCTCACTCTCACCCGTCTGTCTGTATCCCTCCATCCCTGTATCCCTCCATCCCACTCTCACCCGCTGTCTGTATCCCTCCATCCCTCTCTCCCACTCTCACCCGCTGTCTGTATCCCTCCATCCCCCTCCATCTGTATCCCTCCATCCCCCATCCTCTCCCACTCTCACCCGCTGTCTGTATCTCCTCCATCCCACTCTCACCCGCTGTCTGTATCCCTCCATCCATCCTCTCTCCCTGTCTCTCACCCGCTGTCTGTATCCCTCCATCCCTCTCTCCCACTCTCACCCGCTGTCTGTATCCCTCCATCCATCCCCCACTCTCACCCGCTGTCTCATCCCCCTCCATCCCACTCTCACCCGCTGTCTGTATCCCTCCATCCCTCTCTCCCACTCTCACCCGCTGTCTGTATCCCTCCATCCCTCCTCCCCCTCTCACCCGCTGTCTGTATCCCTCCATCCCTCTCTCCCACTCTCCCACTCTCACCCGCTGTCTGTATCCCTCCATCCCTCTCTCACTCTCCTGTCTGTATCCCTCCATCCCACTCTCACCCGCTGTCTGTATCCCTCCATCCCTCTCTCCCACTCTCACCCGCTGTCTGTATCCCTCCATCCCACTCTCACCCGCTGTCTGTATCCCTCCATCCACTCTCCCACTCTCCCACCCGCTGTCTGTATCCCTCCATCCCTCTCTCCCACTCTCACCCACCCGCTGTCTGTATCCCTCCATCCCTCTCTCCCACTCTCACCCGCTGTCTGTATCCCTCCATCCCTCTCTCCCACTCTCACCCGCTGTCTGTATCCCTCCATCCCTCTCTCCCACTCTCACCCGCTGTCTGTCCATCCCCCTCCATCCCTCTCCATCCCACTCTCACCCGCTGTCTGTATCCCTCCATCCCTCTCTCCCACTCTCACCCGCTGTCTGTATCCCTCCATCCCACTCTCACCCCGTTGTCTGTATCCCTCCATCCCTCTCTCCCACTCTCACCCGCTGTCTGTATCCCTCCATCCCTCTCTCACCCCCTGTATCCCTCCTCACCCCCATCCCTCTCCCACTCTCACCACTGTCTGTATCCCTCCATCCCTCTCTCCCACTCTCACCCGCTGTCTGTATCCCTCCATCCCTCTCTCCCACTCTCACCCGCTGTCTGTATCCCTCCATCCCACTCTCACCCGCTGTCTGTATCCCTCCATCCCTCTCTCCCACTCTCACCCGCTGTCTGTATCCCTCCATCCCTCCATCCCACTCTCACCCGCTGTCTGTATCCCTCCATCCCTCTCTCCCACTCTCACCCGCTGTCTGTATCCCTCCATCCCTCTCTCCCACTCTCACCCGCTGTCTGTATCCCTCCATCCCACTCTCTGTCATCCCTCCATCCCTGTCTCTCCATCCCACTCTCACCCGCTGTCTGTATCCCTCCATCCCTCTCTCCCACTCTCACCCGCTGTCTGTATCCCTCCATCCCTCTCTCCCACTCTCACCCGCTGTCTGTATCCCTCCATCCCTCTCTCCCACTCTCACCTGTCTGTATCCCTCCATCCCTCTCTCCCACTCTCACCCGCTGTCTGTCTCCCTCCATCCCTCCCACTCTCACCCGCTGTCTGTATCCCTCCATCCCACTCTCACCCACTGTCTGTATCCCTCCATCCCACTCTCACCCGCTGTCTGTATCCCTCCATCCCTCTCTCCCACTCTCACCCGCTGTCTGTATCCCTCCATCCCACTCTCACCCGCTGTCTGTATCCCTCCATCCCTCTCTCCCACTCTCACCCGCTGTCTGTATCCCTCCATCCCTCTCTCCCACTCTCACCCGCTGTCTGTATCCCTCCATCCCTCTCTCTCCACTCTCACCCGCTGTCTGTATCCCTCCATCCCACTCTCACCCGCTGTCTGTATCCCTCCATCCCTCTCTCCCACTCTCACCCGCTGTCTGTATCCCTCCATCCCACTCTCACCCGCTGTCTGTATCCCTCCATCCCTCTCTCCCACTCTCACCCACTGTCTGTATCCCTCCATCCCTCTCTCCCACTCTCACCCGCTGTCTGTATCCCTCCATCCCACTCTCCCACTCTCACCCGCTGTCTGTATCCCTCCATCCCTCTCTCCCACTCTCACCCGCTGTCTGTATCCCTCCATCCCTCTCTCCCACTCTCACCCGCTGTCTGTATCCCTCCATCCCACTCTCACCCGCTGTCTGTATCCCTCCATCCCTCTCTCCCACTCTCACCCGCTGTCTGTATCCCTCCATCCCACTCTCCCGCTGTCTGTATCCTCCATCCTCTCTCCCACTCTCACCCGCTGTCTGTATCCCTCCATCCCCCGCTGTCTGTATCTCCCACTCCCACTCACCCGCTGTCTGTATCCCTCCATCCCACTCTCACCCGCTGTCTGTCCATCCCCTCCATCCTGTATCTCCATCCCACTCTCACCCCTGTCTGTATCCCTCCATCCCTCTCTCCCACTCTCACCCGCTGTCTGTATCCCTCCATCCCTCTCTCCCACTCTCACCCGCTGTCTGTATCCCTCCATCCCTCTCTCCCACTCTCACCCGCTGTCTGTATCCCTCCATCCCTCTCTCCCACTCTCACCCGCTGTCTGTATCCCTCCATCCTCTCTCCCACTCTCACCCGCTGTCTGTATCCCTCCATCCCACTCTCCATCCCACTCTCACCCGCTGTCTGTATCCCTCCATCCCTCTCTCCCACTCTCACCCGCTGTCTGTATCCCTCCATCCCTCTCTCCCACTCTCACCCGCTGTCTGTATCCCTCCATCCCCTCTCTCTCCCACTGTCTGTATCCCTCCATCCCTCTCTCCCACTCTCACCCGCTGTCTGTATCCCTCCATCCTGTCTGTATCTCCTCCCACTCTCACCCGCTGTCTGTATCCCTCCATCCCTCTCCCACTCTCACTCCCACTCTCCCACTCTCACCCGCTGTCTGTATCCCTCCATCCCTCTCTCCCACTCTCACCCGCTGTCTGTATCCCTCCATCCTCTCTCCCACTCTCACCCGCCTGCTGTCTGTATCCCTCCATCCCTCTCTCCCACTCTCACCCGCTGTCTGTATCCCTCCATCCCACATCTCACCCGCTGTCTGTATCCCTCCATCCCTCTCTCCCACTCTCACCCGCTGTCTGTATCCATCCCTCTCTCCCACTCTCACCCGCTGTCTGTATCCATCCCCTCTCTCCCACTCTCACCCGCTGTCTGTATCCCTCCATCCCTCTCTCCCACTCTCACCCGCTGTCTGTATCCCTCCATCCCTCTCTCCCACTCTCACCCGCTGTCTGTATCCCTCCATCCCCCTCCCACTCTCACCCGCTGTCTGTATCCCTCCTCCCACTCTCACCCGCTGTCTCCATCCCCCTCTCCCACTCACCCGCTGTCTGTATCCCTCCATCCCCTCTCACCCGCTGTCTGTATCCCTCCATCCCACTCTCCCACTCTGTACTGTCTGTATCCCTCCATCCCTCTCTCCCACTCTCACCCGCTGTCTGTATCCCTCCATCCCTCTCTCCCACTCTCACCCGCTGTCTGTATCCCTCCATCCCTCTCTCCCACTCTCACCCGCTGTCTGTATCCCTCCATCCCTCTCTCCCACTCTCACCCGCTGTCTGTATCCCTCCATCCCTCCTGTCTGTATCCATCTCACCCGCTGTCTCCATCCCTCTCTCCCACTCTCACCCGCTGTCTGTATCCCTCCATCCCTCCCTCTCTCCCACTCTCACCCGCTGTCTGTATCCCTCCTCCCATCCCGCTGTCTGTATCCCTCCATCCCTCTCTCCCACCCGCTGTCTGTATCCCTCCATCCCACTCTCACCCGCTGTCTGTATCCCTCCATCCCTCTCTCCCACTCTCACCCGCTGTCTGTATCCCTCCATCCCTCTCATCCCACTCTCACCCGCTGTCTGTATCCCTCCATCCCTCTCTCCCACTCTCACCCGCTGTCTGTATCCCTCCATCCCTCCATCCCACTCTCTCACTCACCCTCCGCTGTCTGTATCCCTCCATCCCTCTCTCCCACTCTCACCCGCTGTCTGTATCCCTCCATCCCACTCTCACCCGCTGTCTGTATCCCTCCATCCCTCTCTCCCACTCTCACCCGCTGTCTGTATCCCTCCATCCTCTCATCCCACTCTCACCCGCTGTCTGTATCCCTCCATCCCTCTCTCCCACTCTCACCCGCTGTCTGTATCCCTCCATCCCACTCTCACCCGCTGTCTGTATCCCTCCCATCCCGCTGTCCTATCCCTCCATCCCTGTCTGTATCCCTCCATCTCCCACTCTCACCCACTGTCTGTATCCCTCCATCCCTCTCTCCCACTCTCACCCGCTGTCTGTATCCCTCCATCCCTCTCTCCCACTCTCACCCGCTGTCTGTATCCCTCCATCCCTCTCTCCCACTCTCACCCGCTGTCTGTATCCCTCCATCCCTCTCTCACCCGTTGTCTGTATCCCTCCACCCTCTCTCCCACTCTCACCCGCTGTCTGTATCCCTCCATCCCACTCTCACCCGCTGTCTGTATCCCTCCATCCCTCTCTCCCACTCTCACCCGCTGTCTGTATCCCTCCATCCCCTCTCCCACTCTCACCCGCTGTCTGTATCCCTCCATCCCACTCTCACCCGCTGTCTGTATCCCTCCATCCCTCTCTCCCACTCTCACCCGCTGTCTGTATCCCTCCATCCCTCTCTCCCACTCTCACCCGCTGTCTGTATCCCTCCATCCCACTCTCACCCGCTGTCTGTATCCCTCCATCCCTCTCTCCCACTCTCACCCGCTGTCTGTATCCCTCCATCCCTCTCTCCCACTCTCACCCGCTGTCTGTATCCCTCCATCCCACTCTCACCCGCTGTCTGTATCCCTCCATCCCTCTCTCCCACTCTCACCCGCTGTCTGTATCCTCCCTCTCTCCTCCCACTCTCACCCGCTGTCTGTATCCCTCCATCCCACTCTCCCCCACTCCCACTCACCCGCTGTCTGTATCCCTCCATCCCTCTCTCACTCTCACCCGCTGTCTGTATCCCTCCACTCTCACCCGCTGTCTGTATCCCTCCATCCCTCTCTCCCACTCTCACCCGCTGTCTGTATCCCTCCATCCCTCTCTCCCACTCTCACCCGCTGTCTGTATCCCTCCATCCCTCTCTCCCACTCTCACCCGCTGTCTGTATCCCTCCATCCCTCTCCCACTCTCACCCGCTGTCTGTATCCCTCCATCCCTCTCTCCCACTCTCACCCGCTGTCTGTATCCTCCATCCCACTCTCACCCCATCTCCATCACCCGCTGTCTGTATCCCTCCATCCCACTCTCCTGTCTGTACCCGCTGTCTGTATCCCTCCATCCCTCTCTCCCACTCTCACCCGCTGTCTGTATCCCTCCATCCCTCTCTTCCACTCTCACCCGCTGTCTCTATCCCTCCATCCCACTCTCACCCGCTGTCTGTATCCCTCCATCCCTCTCTCCCACTCTCACCCGCTGTCTGTATCCTCCATCCCTCTCTCCCACTCTCACCCGCTGTCTGTATCCCTCCATCCTCTCTCTCCCACTCTCACCCGCTGTCTGTATCCCTCCATCCCTCTCTCTCCCACTCTCACCCGCTGTCTGTATCCCTCCATCCCTCTCTCCCACTCTCACCCGCTGTCTGTATCCCTCCATCCCTCTCTCCCTCACCCGCTGTCTGTATCCCTCCATCCCACTCTCACCCGCTGTCTGTATCCCTCCATCCCTCTCTCCCACTCTCACCCGCTGTCTGTATCCCTCCATCCCACTCTCACCCGCTGTCTGTATCCCTCCATCCCTCCTCCCACTCTCACCACTGTCTGTATCCCTCCATCCCCACTCTCACCCGCTGTCTGTATCCCTCCATCCCTCTCTCCCACTCTCACCCGCTGTCTGTATCCCTCCATCCCTCTCTCCCACTCTCACCCGCTGTCTGTATCCCTCCATCCCTCTCTCCCACTGTATCCCTCACCCGCTGTCTGTATCCCCCTCCATCCCACTCTCACCCGCTGTCATCCCACTCTCACCCGCTGTCTGATATCCCTCCATCCCTCTCTCCCACTCTCACCCGCTGTCTGTATCCCTCCATCCCACTCTCACCCGCTGTCTGTATCCCTCCACTCTCCCCCACCCGCTGTCTGTATCCCTCCATCCCTCTCTCCCACTCTCACCCGCTGTCTGTATCCCTCCATCCCACTCTCACCTGCTGTCTGTATCCCTCCATCCCTCTCTCCCACTCTCACCCGCTGTCTGTATCTCTCCATCCCTCTCTCCCACTCTCACCCACTGTCTGTATCCCTCCATCCCACTCTCACCCGCTGTCTGTATCCCTCCATCCCTCCATCCCTGTCTCTCCCACTCTCACCCACCCGCTGTCTGTATCCCTCCATCCCTCTCTCCCACTCTCACCCGCTGTCTGTATCCCTCCATCCCTCTCTCACTCTCACCCGCTGTCTGTATCCCTCCATCCCTCTCACCCCACTCTCACCCGCTGTCTGTATCCCTCCATCCCTCTCTCCCACTCTCACCCGCTGTCTGTATCCCTCCATCCCTCTCTCCCACTCTCACCCACTGTCTGTATCCCTCCATCCCACTCTCACCCGCTGTCTGTATCCCTCCATCCCTCTCTCCCACTCTCACCCGCTGTCTGTATCCCTCCATCCCACTCTCACCCGCTGTCTGTATCCCTCCATCCCTCTCTCCCACTCTCACCCGCTGTCTGTATCCCTCCATCCCTCTCTCCCACTCTCACCCGCTGTCTGTATCCCTCCATCCTCCATCCCTCTCCTCCCACTCTCACCCGCTGTCTGTATCCCTCCATCCCACTCCCACTCACCCACTGTCTGTATCCCTCCATCCCTCTCTCCCACTCTCACCCGCTGTCTGTATCCCTCCATCCCACTCTCACCCGCTGTCTGTATCCCTCCATCCCTCTCTCCCACTCTCACCCGCTGTCTGTATCCCTCCATCCCACTCTCACCCGCTGTCTGTATCCCTCCATCCCTCTCTCCCACTCTCACCCGCTGTCTGTATCCCTCCATCCCACTCTCACCCGCTGTCTGTATCCCTCCATCCCTCTCTCCCACTCTCACCCGCTGTCTGTATCCCTCCATCCCTCTCTCCCACTCTCACCCGCTGTCTGTATCCCTCCATCCCTCTCTCCCACTCTCACCCGCTGTCTGTATCCCTCCATCCCTCTCTCCCACTCTCACCCGCTGTCTGTATCCCTCCATCCCTCTCTCCCACTCTCACCCGCTGTCTGTATCCCTCCATCCCTCTCTCCCACTCTCACCCGCTGTCTGTATCCCTCCATCCCACTCTCACCCGTTGTCTGTATTCCTCCATCCCTCTCTCCCACTCTCACCCGCTGTCTGTATCCCTCCATCCCACTCTCACCCGCTGTCTGTATCCCTCCATCCCACTCTCCCACTCTCACACACTGTCTGTATCCCTCCATCCCTCTCTCCCACTCTCACCCGCTGTCTGTATCCCTCCATCCCTCTCTCCCACTCTCACCCGCTGTCTGTATCCCTCCATCCCTCTCTCCCACTCTCACCCGCTGTCTGTATCCCTCCATCCCTCTCTCCCACTCTCACCCGCTGTCTGTATCCCTCCATCCCACTCTCACCCGCTGTCTGTATCCCTCCATCCCTCTCTCCCACTCTCACCCGCTGTCTGTATCCCTCCATCCCACTCTCACCCGCTGTCTGTATCCCTCCATCCCTCTCTCCCACTCTCACCCGCTGTCTGTATCCCTCCATCCCTCTCTCCCACTCTCACCCGCTGTCTGTATCCCTCCATCCCTCTCTTCCACTCTCACCCTGTCTGTATCTGTCTGTATCCCTCCATCCCTCTCTCCCACTCTCACCCGCTGTCTGTATCCCTCCATCCCTCTCTCCCACTCTCACCCGCTGTCTGTATCCCTCCATCCCACTCTCACCCGCTCTCTCCATCCCCATCCTCTCCCACTCTCACCCACTGTCTGTATCCCTCCATCCCTCTCTCCCACTCTCACCCGCTGTCTGTATCCCTCCATCCCTCTCTCCCACTCTCACCCGCTGTCTGTATCCCTCCATCCCTCTCTCCCGCTGTCTGTACTCTCACCCGCTGTCTGTATCCCTCCATCCCCATCCCACTCTCACCCGCTGTCTGTATCCCTCCATCCCTCTCTCCCACTCTCACCCGCTGTCTGTATCCCTCCATCCCACTCTCCCACTCTCCCGCTGTCTGTATCCCTCCATCTCTCCCACTCTCACCCGCTGTCTGTATCCCTCCATCCCTCTCTCCCACTCTCACCCGCTGTCTGTATCCCTCCATCCCTCTCTCCCACTCTCACCCGCTGTCTGTATCCCTCCATCCCTCTCTCCCACTCTCACCCGCTGTCTGTATCCCTCCATCCCTCTCTCCCACTCTCACCCGCTGTCTGTATCCCTCCATCTCTCTCATCCCTGTATCCCTCTCACCCGCTGTCTGTATCCCTCCATCCCTCTCTCCCACTCTCACCCGCTGTCTGTATCCCTCCATCCCACTCTCACCCGCTGTCTGTATCCCTCCATCCCTCTCTCCCACTCTCACCCTGCTGTCTGTATCCCTCCATCCTCTCTCCCACTCTCACCCCCTGTATCTCTCCATCACCCGCTGTCTGTATCCTCTCCATCACTCACCCGCTGTCTGTATCCCTCCATCCCTCTCTCCCACTCTCACCCGCTGTCTGTATCCCTCCATCCCACTCTCTGTCTGTATCCCTCCATCCCACTCTCCCACTCTCACCCGCTGTCTGTATCCCTCCATCCCTCTCTCCCACTCTCACCCGCTGTCTGTATCCCTCCATCCCTCTCTCCCACTCTCACCCGCTGTCTGTATCCCTCCATCCCTCTCTCTCCCACTCTCACCCGCTGTCTGTATCCCTCCATCTCTCCCACTCTCACCCGTCTGTCTCACCCCTGTCTGTATCCCTCCATCCCTCCATCTGTCTGTATCCCTCCATCCCACTCTCACCCGCTGTCTGTATCCCTCCATCCCTCTCTCCCACTCTCACCCGCTGTCTGTATCCCTCCATCCCTCTCTCCCACTCTCACCCGCTGTCTGTATCCCTCCATCCCTCTCTCCCACTCTCACCCGCTGTCTGTATCCCTCCATCCCTCTCTCCCACTCTCACCCGCTGTCTGTATCCCTCCATCCCCTCACCCGCTGTCTGTATCCCTCCATCCCTCTGTATTCCTCTCCCACTCCACTCACCCGCTGTCTGTATCCCTCCATCCCTCTCTCCCACTCTCACCCGCTGTCTGTATCCCTCCATCCCACTCTCACCCGCTGTCTGTATCCCTCCATCCCTCTCTCCCACTCTCACCCGCTGTCTGTATCCCTCCATCCCTCTCTCCCACTCTCACCCGCTGTCTGTATCCCTCCATCCCACTCTCACCCGCTGTCTGTATCCCTCCATCCCTCTCTCCCACTCTCACCCGCTGTCTGTATCCCTCCATCCCACTCTCACCCGCTGTCTGTATCCCTCCATCCCTCTCTCCCACTCTCACCCGCTGTCTGTATCCCTCCATCCCACTCTCACCCGCTGTCTGTATCCCCCATCCCTCTCTCCCACTCTCCCACTCTCACCCGCTGTCTGTATCCCTCCATCCCTCTCCCACTCACCCCACTCATCACCCGCTGTCTGTATCCCTCCATCCCTCTCTCCCACTCTCACCCGCTGTCTGTATCCCTCCATCCCTCTCTCCCACTCTCACCACCCGCTGTCTGTATCCCTCCATCCCTCTCTCCCACTCTCACCCGCTGTCTGTATCCCTCCATCCCCTCTCCCACTCTCACCCGCTGTCTGTATCCCTCCATCCCTCTCTCCACTCTCACCCGCTGTCTGTATCCCTCCATCCCCACTCTCACCCGCTGTCTGTATCCCTCCTCCATCACCCTGTCTGTATCTCCATCCCTCTCTCACCCGCTGTCTGTATCCCTCCATCCCTCTCTCCCACTCTCACCCGCTGTCTGTATCCCTATCTCCCACTCTCCATCCCTCTCTCCCACTCTCACCCGCTGTCTGTATCCCTCCATCCCCTCTCCCACTCTCACCCGCTGTCTGTATCTCCTCCATCCCTGTCTGTATCTCATCCCTCTCTCCCACTCTCACCCGCTGTCTGTATCCCTCCATCCCTCTCTCCCACTCTCACCCGCTGTCTGTATCCCTCCATCCCTCTCTCCCACTCTCACCCGCTGTCTGTATCCCTCCATCCCACTCTCACCCGCTGTCTGTATCCCTCCATCCCTCTCTCCCACTCTCACCCGCTGTCTGTATCCCTCCATCCCACTCTCACCCGCTGTCTGTATCCCTCCATCCCTCTCTCCCACTCTCACCCGCTGTCTGTATCCCTCCATCCCTCTCTCCCACTCTCACCCGCTGTCTGTATCCCTCCATCCCTCTCTCCCATCACCCGCTCCATCCCTCTCTCCCACTCTCACCCGCTGTCTGTATCCTCCATCCCCTCTCTCCCACTGTCTGTATCCTGTCTGTATCCCTCCATCCCTCTCTCCCACTCTCACCCGCTGTCTGTATCCCTCCATCCCTCTCTCCCACTCTCACCCGCTGTCTGTATCCCTCCATCCCTCTCTCCCACTCTCACCCGCTGTCTGTATCCCTCCATCCCTCTCTCCCACTCTCACCCGCTGTCTGTATCCCTCCATCCCTCTCTCCCACTCTCACCCGCTGTCTGTATCCCTCCATCCCACTCTCACCCGCTGTCTGTATCCCTCCATCCCTCTCTCCCACTCTCACCCGCTGTCTGTATCCCTCCATCCCTCTCTCCCACTCTCACCCGCTGTCTGTATCCCTCCATCCCCTCTCCATCCCTGTCTGTATCCCTCCATCCCTCCTCCTCTCACTCACCCGCTGTCTGTATCCCTCCATCCCCTCTCTCCCACTCTCACCCGCTGTCTGTATCCCTCCATCCCTCTCTCCCACTCTCACCCGCTGTCTGTATCCCTCCATCCCTCTCTCCCACTCTCACCCCGTCTGTCTCCATCCCTCCATCCCACTCTCACCCGCTGTCTGTATCCCTCCATCCCAATCTCACCCGCTGTCTGTATCCCTCCATCCCACTCTCACCTGCTGTCTGTATCCCTCCATCCCCTCTCTCCCACTCTCACCCGCTGTCTGTATCCCTCCATCCCTCTCTCCCACTCTCACCCGCTGTCTGTATCCCTCCATCCCTCTCTCCCACTCTCACCCGCTGTCTGTATCCCTCCATCCCTCTCTCCCACTCTCACCCGCTGTCTGTATCCCTCCATCCCACTCTCCCACTCTCATCCCTCCATCCCTCTCTCCCACTCTCACCCGCTGTCTGTATCCCTCCATCCTGTCTGTATCCCTCCCACTCTCACCCGCTGTCTGTATCCCTCCATCCCTCTCTCACCCCTGTCATCCCTCCTCTCACTCTCACCCGCTGTCTGTATCCCTCCATCCCTCTCTCCCACTCTCACCCGCTGTCTGTATCCCTCCTCCCACTCTCACCCGCTGTCTGTATCCCTCCATCCCTCTCTCCCACTCTCACCCGCTGTCTGTATCCCTCCATCCCACTCTCACCCACTGTCTGTATCCCTCCATCCCTCTCTCCCACTCTCACCCGCTGTCTGTATCCCTCCATCCCTCTCTCCCACTCTCACCCGCTGTCTGTATCCCTCCATCCCACTCTCACCCGCTGTCTGTATCCCTCCATCCCTCTCTCCCACTCTCACCCGCTGTCTGTATCCTCCCATCCTGTCTCCCTCATCCCACTCTCACCCGCTGTCTGTATCCCTCCATCCCACTCTCCACTCTCACCCGTTGTCTGTATCCCTCCATCCCTCTCTCCCACTCTCACCCGCTGTCTGTATCCCTCCATCCCACTCTCACCCGCTGTCTGTATCCCTCCATCCCTCTCTCCCACTCTCACCCGCTGTATCTCCATCCCTCCATCCCACTCTCACCCGCTGTCTGTATCTCCATCCCATCCACTCTCACCCGCTGTCTCCCATCCCTCTCCCACTCCCCGCTGTCTGTATCCCTCCATCCCTCTCTCCCACTCTCACCCGCTGTCTGTATCCCTCCATCCCACTCTCCCGCTGTCTCCCTCACCCGCTGTCTGTATCCCTCCATCCCTCCCTCCCACTCTCACCCGCTGTCTGTATCCCTCCATCCCTCTCTCCCACTCTCACCCGCTGTCTGTATCCCTCCATCCCTCTCTCCCACTCTCACCCGCTGTCTGTATCCCTCCATCCCACTCTCACCCGCTGTCTGTATCCCTCCATCCCTCTCTCCCACTCTCACCACTGTCTGTATCCCTCCATCCCTCTCTCCCACTCTCACCCGCTGTCTGTATCCCTCCATCCCTCTCTCCCACTCTCACCCGCTGTCTGTATCCCTCCATCCCTCTCTCTCCCACTGTCTGTATCCCTCCATGTCTGTATCCACTCTCACCCGCTGTCTGTATCCCTCCATCCCACTCTCACCCGCTGTCTGTATCCCTCCATCCCATCTCACCCGCTGTCTGTATCCCTCTCTCCCACTCTCACCCGCTGTCTGTATCCCTCCATCCCACTCTCTCTCACCCGCTGTCTGTATCCCTCCATCCCTCTCTCCCACTCTCACCCGCTGTCTGTCCATCCTCACTCCATCCCACTCTCCCACTCTCACCCGCTGTCTGTATCCCTCCATCCCTCTCTCCCACTCTCACCCGCTGTCTGTATCCCCATCCCTCCCACTCTCACCCGCTGTCTGTATCCCTCCATCCCCCTCACCCACTGTCTCCCACTCTCACCCGCTGTCTGTATCCCTCCATCCCACTCTCCCTGTCTGTATCCCTCCATCCCACTCTCCCACTCTCACCGCTGTCTGTATCCCTCCATCCTCTCGTCTGTATCCCTCCATCCCTCTCTCCCACTCTCACCCGCTGTCTGTATCCCTCCATCCCCTCTCTCTGTATCCCACTCTCACCCGCTGTCTGTATCCCATCCATCTCCCACTCTCACCCGCTGTCTGTATCCCCTCCATCCCTCTCTCCCACTCTCACCCGCTGTCTGTATCCCTCCATCCCTCTCTCCCACTCTCACCCGCTGTCTGTATCCCTCCATCCCACTCTCCCACTCTCACCCGCTGTCTGTATCCCTCCATCCCTCTCTCCACTCTCACCCGCTGTCTGTATCCCTCCATCCCTCTCTCCCACTCTCACCCGCTGTCTGTATCCCTCCATCCCACTCTCACCCGCTGTCTGTATCCCTCCATCCCTCTCTCCCACTCTCACCCGCTGTCTGTATCCCTCCATCCCACTCTCACCCGCTGTCTGTATCCCTCCATCCCACTCTCACCCTCTGTCTGTATCACTCCATCCCACTCTCACCCGCTGTCTGTATTCCTCCATCCCACTCTCAACCGCTGTCTGTATCCCTCCATCCCACTCTCACCCGCTGTCTGTATCCCTCCATCCCTCTCTCCCACTCTCACCCGCTGTCTGTATCCCTCCATCCCACTCTCACCCGCTGTCTGTATCCCTCTACAGTGCTAGATGACAAAAAACCAAGCAATACATTCACAGTCAAGGACTTTGTAGGGACGTTGTGCACTAGTTCTATGCAGTAGCTTGCAGGTTCATTGAACCAGAGTACATTTGACTATTGTGGTGCAGACCCATAAATCAGTATTTAAGACATATTGGGCCGGTTTCCCGACCTAGGCCAGAATTTTAAAGCATGCTGAATGGAGATTCCCAGTTGAAAGTGCTTTTTAGTCCACAGCTAGGCTAAAAATGTGTCTGGACTGTCAACGTGTCGAGGTTCTGGAGCACTCTTCACCGCTCACTTCTCCTGAAGTCTGACGTCTGCATCGCCTCTCCGTCTCTAATGCCATGTTAATGTAATCAGAGTGTCTCACAGGGAACGCCGACTCAGGCTCTGGAGTCTGTACCTCAGCCACTCTGTTTCTAACATCTGCAGAAGAGTAGGAGCCCCTCGCAAGTTATGAGTGGAAAACCTGGGTTTTTGTGAACAGCCCGAAAGTGTTCTATTACTCCTGTTTGTTCTCCTGCCACCGTTGATACAATATGCAGAGAATGAGAAGAATCACAACTTTCTTGTTGTCTCAGTCTCCCTCTCCCTCTCCCTCTCCGTCTCCCTCTCTCTCTCTCCCCCTCTCTCTCTCTCTCTCTCTCTCTCTCTCTCTCTCTCTCTGTCTGTCTCTCCCTCTCTCCCTCTCTCTCTCTCTCTCTCTCTGTCTGTCTCTCCCTCTCTCCCTCTCTCCCTCTCTCCCTCTCTCTCGCTCTCTCCCTCTCCCTCTCCCTCTCCCTCTCCCTCTCCCTCTCCCTCTCACTCTCACTCTGTCTTTCTCTGTTTCTCTCTCTCTCGCTCTGTCTCTCCCTCTCCGTCTGTCTGTCTGTCTGTCTGTCTGTCTGTCTGTCTGTCTGTCTGTCTGTCTGTCTGTCTGTCTGTCTGGATATATTGGTCAGTGATTTTCTATTCCTGTTACAGTATGTCTCCCACTTGCTTTACAGTACTGTCTGTCTGTCTGTCTGTCTGTCTGTCTGTCTGTCTGTCTGTCTGTCTGTCTGTCTGTCTGTCTGTCTGTCTGTCTGTCTGTCTGTCTGTCTCTGTCTCTGTCTCTGTCTCTGTCTCTCTGTCTCTCTGTCTCTCTGTCTCTCTGTCTCTCTGTCTCTCTGTCTCTCTGTCTCTCTGTCTCTCTGTCTCTCTGTCTCTGTCTGTCTGTCTGTCTGTCTGTCTGTCTGTCTGTCTGTCTGTCTCTCGCTCTCTCTCTCTCTCTCTCTCTCTCTCTCTCTCTCTCTCTCTCTCTCT